>NW_007247309.1:496331-506359 GCF_000164805.1 Carlito syrichta | reverse complement strand
TCTCTCTCTCTCCCCCCCCACACACACAAAGAAGCATACAATGATGCTATGCAATGTAATGCTCTAAAAAGTATAGATTACATTTACATATATCACCATGAATATATCTCAAAAACAAAACTATCTGGAAAAGGATACATACAATGTGACGCCAGTTATGCAAAATTATAAAATTTACAAAACAATACATTAGTTTAGATGCATGAATATGTAATAAAATGATGTGAAATATGCTTCAGAAGTACAAAAATTAAACCACTATCTAAACCTACATGGTAGTACTTCTAGGGAAGAGACAGAAAAGAGGTGGAATGACAATATTTAGATGAAGTTAGGAACATTCTTTTTGAGAGCAGTTTAAAGCAAACAGCAAAATGTTAATGTCTGTTAAATCTTGGTGATGAGAACATAAATCCTTATGTTATGAATCAAGTTTTCATGCTGCAAAACCATTCAAACAGGTGCACACACTGGAATAAAAGTTCAGGTCTCAGTAAAATCTCATTTCAACACAGCAATTCTGAACCAATTTTTCTTACTATTACATGGTCATTAATACCCATTTCCATGACAAATATTACAGTAAAACTTAGTCAACAAAAATATGAATACTGGCTCTGCTCAATTTATGGAGTGTGAAAATGCTATGTGTAAACACATATGTAGAACAGAAACTGTTTAGCCAAAATAAATGTCACTTCTGTTTTAACAGACGCCTGGTCTAACACTTACAAATAAAAGATCAACTCATTTAAATTTATCTGCCTACTAAATTTTTTGAGAGCTCTTTAAAACTACTTTCAAAAGAAATAGAAAAAGTACTTTAAGAATGAAAACAAGCAAAGGGGAGAGAAGTTTCAAAAAGTAATACAGGAATAAGACATAGGACTAAGTTTCAATATTTTCTCAATATCAAATATATTCAAATTTCTCTACACTCTTATCAAATGATCTGTACATAATCCTTTGTAAAATATTTTAATAATGAAAACAATCATTCACACTGATATGATATAATCCATGTGATAAAATCATTTCTAGATCAAGACAGATGGAACACAGTTATTTATATCAAATCTTTCCCAATACTTCATCAAAATGTTAATAAATTTTTCTGAAAAAAGGAAAAACTTGAAACAAAAAATTAGGAGCAACAAGAGAGAGGCAAGAGGTACACCGCCAATGGGGAGAGATATCAAGTCTTTGGAAAATATAAAGAAACTGGAAGAATAGTGATTAATGAAATAGAATAAGCAGTTTAACAAATTAGAACTGGAGAGGGAATTCTAGTCAGTTTGAGAAGTCAGACATGGAGGCAGTTCATGGAGGCAGTAAAATGGAATCATGCATGGGAGTAAAAGCAGGGGGAGCTCCTAACAGTTATAGAGAACCATTCGCTCCCGTCCCTCATCAGACAGACAAAAACCAGAAATGTTATTTTCCCAAGAAATTTAAGATACTCTATTCATACTTAAGAATAAGTATGGACAGCCAAGTATAATCAGATGTGTAAAGAAACCTAACAGCAAAAAGGCAAGACCATGATAAACAGTTGGGGAGGGGGAAAAGACACTTAAAAATGAAACAGGAATTTTTAAAATCAGAAAGCAGAAAGCTCACAGATTCAAAAGGATACACCAGCTTGCTTCCATAAAGCAAGAACAGGATGCTACAAAAACAGAAAAGAAGATGAAAAAATAGCTCTTCAGCTTTAAACATACAAATGCTTCAATTCAAATCCCTTCTAAAAAACAAAAACCACAACACAACAAAACCTAAATGGCTTTCAGAAGTTTGCATAAATAAAGCAATCTCCTAGACCATACAACAAATATTAAAAAAAAAAAATTAAAAGGATGAGCAACATAGAGGTTTCAATCCAGGAACTGCAACATCAGACCAAATGAGTATTCCAGAAACTAAGAAAACTAAAGAGAAGAAATTTTTTAAGAAATAATTTTTCAGAGCTGAGACTCAAATCCCACTACTTGGGGGTGAGGCAGAATAGAGGAAAGATTCATATTTAGACAGATGATTGTGAACTCTCAGATGACCAGGAATTAAAAGAAATTCTGAAAAGCTTTTAGAGGCAGTATGGCAATTTCTTAAAATTAAAAACAGAACTACCATATAATCCATATATACTTTTGGGTCTATGTCTAAAATAACTGAAAGCAGGGTCTCAAAGTGATATTTGTATTTGTACATCCATGTTCACAGCACCCATACCATTCACAATAGTCAAGAGGTAGAAGCAACCCTAATGTCCAAGGATGGAAGAATGGATAAACAAAATATGGTATAGCCATACAATGAAGTATTATTCAGCCCTGAAAAAGAAGGAAACCCTGTCACATGCCACAACATGGATGAATCCTGAGGACACTGCACTAAATTAAATAAGACAATCGCAAAAAGACAAATACTGCATGATTCCACTTATATGACGTTATCTAAAATACTCAAATTCATAGAAAGTAGAGTGAATGGTGGTTCCTGGACAAGAAGGAGGAAGGGAGAGGAGACAGAGAAGTTGTTTAAGGAGCAGAGTTTTTCAATTTTTGCAAGATGAACAAGATCTGGAGCACTGTTGCTCAACAATGTGAATATACTTAACACTACAGAATTACAGACATTTTTTTTCTTTTTTACAGCAACCATGGCCTGATATGAACCGTTCACTTAAAAATGATTAAGTAAGCCGGGCTCGGTGCCTCAGCCTGTAATCCCGTGCCTTTGGGAGGCTGAGGTGAGTGGATTGCTGAGCCCGCGGGTTCGAGACCCGCCTGGGCAGCGGGACCTCATCTCTACAATAAATCAAAAAATCACCCGAGCGTGGTAGCGCATGCCTGTTAATTCTGGCTACTTGGAAGGCTGAGGCAGAGGGATCGCGGGAGCCCAGCAGGCAAGGCTGCGGTGGCCAGGAGCGGCCACTGCACTCCAGTCTGGGCGACTGAGTGAGACTCCAACTCAAAAAAAGTGATTAAGTAGGTTTTTTTTTTTTTTAAATCAATATTTTTTATTATGGTTTTGTGGGGTACAGTTAAGGGTTAGGTTAAGTAGGTTTTATGTTGTGCTTTTTTACCACAATTTAAAAACTTTTACAAAAGCTTTTGAGGGTAAAAGTGGGGCTGGAAGTCATCTATACAAAAAGAAGAATCCAAATTGCATATGATTTTTCATCAGTAAGACTATATTACAGAAAATTCCTTCAAATTATCAGAAACCGTTGTTTCTGGAGAGAAGTTTTCTTCTCTCATTATAAATCCATCTATACAATTTTTTAAATGTACACACATTTCTTCTTAAGAGTACAATAAAACACTTTAATTGTTTAATACAAAAATACCTTTACTCACATGTATACACTGCTCAACTGATTGCTAAAATTAAAACCATCTTATTTTCTTATAGGGTTTCATTATAAAATATGAAGTATAATTCTCTGAGTTACACAAATAAGTTCTAAAGATAGTAAAATGGCATTTAGAAATTTAATACAAAATAAAAGAGAACATACTTGCCACTAACAAATAGTAATTATAGATTTCAAAACAGCAATACTGACATAGTATGTTCAAATTAGCCAGAATACTAAAAATTTGTAATTCAATAGCAGGGAAAAAACAGCAGAAATAACATAAATTTGATTTAATTTTATGCTGTGGCATCTAGCCCTAGATCCCTCAGTAAACACCCTAAACTGTCAGATACTTTTCTTTGAAGTTGAGAATCGTTGACCTTTCTGAGTCAGATGATGCCAGATTTCACCAAGTCTGGAAAATTCTGTCAATATCTCTTAAAATAATGTATCTTCTCACTGTACTCTAGTTGCAGTTAGAAGCAAGGACTCTAGAAAAGACTAACTTTAAGTCCTAGATTTGAATTTTTCATCTACATTTATGTTATGGTCAAATTAGCTAATCTTTCCTGTGCTTCATTCAGTTTTATACAATGGGGGGGAGGGGATAATACCTACCTTCAGAGAGTTGTTATAAGAATGTAAAAAGGTTGTATACATGAAATGCTTACAACAGTGCCTCTTTCTATTTTCAAAATTTGACTGAGGTCACATATTTTCCTAAGTTTTATCAAGAAAATGTGTCTGTGATCTAAAGTACTCTTCACTACCAGCCTGTTGCTAGACATAATGCTAGATTAATGGTTTACTATTATAGTATGTTGTTAACATGAACAATAATGGTAGTAAAGTCTATAAACAGCTCATGCTCAAAGAGGTACCTGAAGAGTCACAAACAGCTAAAACCAAACCAGAGCCTTACAGAGTATATTCATTCACAAATACTTGTATCAAACCCCAAACACTGCTTGAAAGAGAACTGAAAGAAAAACAACATCCCCTCACACATCATCAATAAACTCACAGAAACAGAATGTAGGTCTCTTATCTTTTCTTCCCATTGTTAATGTTTTCAAAATTAAACCTTAAGTTTGCTGTTCTTCTCAATCAATTCTGATAACTTCTAGTATCAGTAGTATTTGCTTAAGATTTTTGAAATACTTGTTATAAAGTTCAAAAGAGCTTGAATAATTGTTAAGCAATCGTTAAATAGATCTTTTACAGTTTCTATGATAATAGTTGGGTAGACATTGACCAGACCTAGCTCCAACAGCAGATGTTACTAATAGAAATAGACTGGTCAGTTTTAAGAATCCCTCAAAAGCTGGAAACCATAGCTCTAGATTAGAGCAAGAATATGAAAACAAATCATTTCAGTAAATCACAGATGTTTTAAAATTATCTTTTAAGTGAGAGACACCAGGTATGAGAATAATTTAGATTTTCTAGTCCTAACTCAAAAGCATAGCTAGAAATTTCAAACTTAGGACAACAGTATCACTTTTAAATCCCCCTCCATGCCCTTCAATAAGGAAAAGATAGGTCATAAAATGGAAATCATTTTGTTGACAGTGGTAATTTTGCTTTAGCTGCGAATTTAATCTGAGAAAAAAACTATCACTATTTGGATGTGTACAGTATGTTCTAAAAATGAGACTACATGTAGGTCTGAACTGTGAAAAATATGGATTCAGGATATATCAAAAAGATAAAATTACCATTTAATAAACTTTAAAATAGCAGTTATCAATATAGGGCAAGGATCATACAAAGAGGAATTAATTTAACATCACCAGTAGTGCTTATTCAAATTCTGCAAGATAGGCAGACACATGGCAGAATCTCATTAATATCGCTGAAACAAACGAGCCAAAGAGTACAGGATGTATAATCCCATTTAAATGAAATATAAAAACAGGTAAAACTAATATGTGGAGTTAGAAGTCAGGTAGGCATAATGATAAAAGGTTCACTCCATCAACAAGAAATATCTATCCTAAACATATATGCACCCAACATAGGAGCACCAACTGTCATAAAGCAGCTTCTAGGAAAACTCAAAAAAGATACTGACTCTAACACTATCATAGCTGGGGACTTTAATACCCCACTCACAACCCTAGACAGATCATCAGGACAAAAAATCAGCAACGAGATCCGGAACCTCAATGTGACTCTTGACCAAATGGACTTAATAGATACCTACAGAACACTCCACCCAACAACCACAGAATATACACAGTCTACTCATCACTGCATGGAACATACTCTAAGATCAACCACATCCTTGGCCATAATTCAAGCATAAACAAATTTCAAAAGATCGAAATTTTGTCATGCACTTTCTCAGACCACAGTGGAATAAATATAAACATTAACAACAACAAGGTTCCCCCTAAACCAACAAAGACATGGACACTAAACAGCATGATGCTAAACAACTCCTGGGTCAATGATGAAATCAAAACAGAGATTAAAAGATACTGGGAAACTAATGAAAATGAAGAAACATCCTACCAAAATCTCTGGGACACCATGAAAGATGTAGTAAGGGGGGAAAATTCTTATCTCTACAAACGCACATGAAGAAACTGGAAGGATCACAAATTAACAGCCTAACAAGTCACCTTAGAAAACTGGAAAAGCAAGACCACCAAAACCCTAACATCAGCAGAAGAATCAAGATCACCCAAATAAAAGCCCAAATCCGGGACATAGAAGACAAAAGATAATACAAAAAAAAAAAAATCAATGAAACAAAAAGCTGGTTCTTTGAAAGAATAAACAAGATCGATGGTCCCCTAGCTAGACTGACCAAGGAAAAAAAAAAGAAAAAGTCCAAATAAATACAATCAGAAATGCAAAAGATGAAGTCACATCTGACCCTGAAGAAATACAAAAGATCATTAGAGACTACTCTGTACACTTGTATGGAAACAAACTTGAAACCTTAAGGAAATGGAAGACTTTCTGACATCACACAATCTGCCTAGGTTGAAACAAGAAGAAATCAAGACCCTAAATAGACCAATAACAATCAAGGAAATTTATTATGCAATAAGAAAACTACCTACAAAAAAAAGCCCTGGACCAGGTGGCTTTCCAGCAGAATTCTATAAGACATTTAAGGAGGAGTTGATACCAATCCTACTGAAAGTATTCCAGACGATTAAGAAAGGTGGAACCCTCCCCAAATCATTTTATGAAGCTAACATCACATTGATACCCAAGCCAAGTAAAGACCCAACAAAGAAAGAGAACTACAGGCCAATTATCTTTGATGAACATAGATACCAAAATTCTCAACAAGATCCTAGCAAATTGGATTCAACAACACATCTCAAAAATCATCCATCATGACCAAGTAGGCTTCATCCCTGGGATGCAAGGTTGGTTCAACATTCGCAAGACAATAAATGTAATTAAATACATCAACAGACGTCAGAACAAAAACCATATGATCATACCATTAGATGCAGAAAAAGCTTTTCATAAAATCCAGCACCCCATCTTGATAAAAACCCTCGAACATCTAGGCATACAAGGAACAGACCTCAAAATAGTAAAAGCCATCTATGAGAAACCCACAGCTAGCATACTCCTAAACAGACAAAAATTGGAACCATTTCCCCTGAAAACTGGAACAAGACAAGGATGCCCACTCTCTCCCTCCTGTTCAATATAATATTGGAAGTCCTGTCTAGAGCAATCAGAAAAGAGAAGGCGATCAGGGGTATCCAAATAGGAAAAGAGGAAGTCAAGTTATCTCTCTATGCAGACACAGGATTTTGTACCTTGAAACCCCAAGAGAATGTGTCAAAAGCCTCTTTGCGCTGATAAAGGACTTTGGCAAAGTCTCAGGGTATAAAATAAATGTACAAAAGACAATTGCATTTCTTTACACCAACAATAAACAAACAGAAACCCAAATAAAAAGCACAATCCCATTCACAATAGCCACAAAAAAAAATGAAATACCTTGGCATCTTCCTAACCAGAGACGTGAAAGACCTTTACAATGAAAACTACAAAACACTGCTCAAAGAAATCTAAGATGACACAAACAAATGGAAAAATATCCCATGCTCATGGATTGAAAGAATCAACATTGTGAAGATGTCCATCTTACCGAAGGCAATTTACAGATTTAATGCAATACCTATCAAATTACCAGCAACATTCTTCTCAGAGCTAGAAAAAACAATACAGGAATTCATATGGAAACATACACGACCAAGAATAGCCAGAACAATCCTCAGCAAAAAAAAAAAAAAAAAAAAAAAAACAAAGCAGGAGGTATCACATTACCAGACTTCAAACTTTACTATGAAGCTACAATAATCAAAACAGCTTGGTATTGGTACAGGAACAGGCATACAGACCAATGAAATAGAATTGAGATTCCAGAAGCAAAACCTCAATTTCTCAACCAACTCATCTTCGACAAAGCCTCCACCACCTACCACTGGGGAGAGGAGAACCTATTCAGTAAATGGTGCTGGGAAAACTGGCTGACCACTTGCAGAAGATTCAAACAAGACCCTTATTTATCCCCATACACAAAAATTAACTCTAGACGGATCAGAGACCTAAATGTAAAACCTCAAACCATAAGAACCTTAGAAAATGCAGGACACACCGTTATGGAAATTGGAACTGGCTTCCAATTCCTGAACAAAATCTGAAACGCCCAGGCCATAAGAGATAAGATAGACAGGTGGAACCTCATTAAACTGACAAGCTTCTGCAAAGTCAAAGAAACCTTCAAGAGAGCAGGGAAACAGCCCACAGACTGGGAAAATGTATCTGCCAACTCCAGGTCTGACAAAGGTCTAACATCTTGGATCTACAAGGAACTCAAACATGCTGAAAAGAAAAAAACAAGCAACCCCATTACAAAGTGGGCAAAAGTTATGAACAGAGACTTCTCAAAAGAAGACATACAAGTGGCCAACAGACACATGAAGAAATGTTCAACCTCACTATCATCAAGGAGATGTAAATTAAAACTACACTGAAGCCGGGCTCGGTGGCTCAGCCCGCAATCCCACGCCTTTAGGAGGCTGAGGTGAGTGGATTGCCTGAGCCCGCAGGTTCGAGACCCACCTGGGCAACTAGGCGGGACCTCATCTCTACAGTAAATAAAAAAAATCAGGCGGGCATGGTAGTGCGTGCCTGCAATTCTGGCTACTCGAAAGGCTGAGGCGGAAGGATCACCGGAGCTCAGCAGGTCGAGGCTGTAGTGGCCGGGAGCAGCCACTGTACTCCAGTCTGGGTGACAGAGTAAGACTCCAACTCAAAAAAAACAAAACAAAACAAAAAAAACTACACTGAGATACCAACTAACTCCAGTCAGAATGGCCATTAACAATAACTCAAAAAATAACAGATGCTGGAAAGGATGTGGTGAAAAGGAAACACTTCTACACTGTTGGTGGGAGTGTAAACTAGTACAACATCTCGGAAAGCAGTGTGGCAATTCCTAAAAGCTCTAAATATCAACCTCCCATATGACCCTGCAATCCCCCTACTGAGAATATACCCCAAAGAACTCAAATCACTCTATAAAAAAGATACCTGCACATGTATGTTTATAGCAGCATTGTTCACAATAGCAAGAACCTGAAACCAACCATGCTGTCCATCAAAAGAGGACTGGATTTTTAAAATGAGGTACATATACACAATGGAATACCACGCAGCCATAAAAAAAGAACAAAATCATGAATTTCACAGCAACCTGGACGGAACTTGAGTTTATAATACTGAGTGATGTCTCACAGAAACAAAGATCTGAGTATCACACGTTCTCACTAATAAGTAGACTTTGAACATCTATCGTAATACTATAAGAAAAGGATTGACAGTGGCGGAAAACTATGGGGGGACACCCCTTATCAACAAGGGCGCCTGAATGATGCATATTTGTATACCTAACCCTTAACGGTACCCCACAATTTTAAAATAAAAAATGTTAAAAAAAAAAAAAAAGAAGTCAGGTAGGCATAGAATAAAATGAATACAATAATTAGGGTTACTATGAAACTCAATAGTACTTAAAACTTGACATAGTAATACCAGGGATGACAAAAAAAAAATGCCAAAAAACATTTTAAGAGATGTTACCCATGTATTACTTTCTGAAGTTGAATTGAATTATGGTCACAGTGTGTAGTATGATGTTTGCTTAAAAGATGGCATTAATCAAATGAATTAATTTCATTGCCATGTGATAGGCAAGACAGTCAAAGAAAATGGCATTAGTACGGTTGTTGTTTGAGGAACGCAAGACCATTTTGAAGAGGTATTCGAAATTCGAAAACACTGTGCAAGTACAATGACAATGGAGGTATGAGTATGCAACAGAATCTCCAACACACCTAACAACTGCATGCATTCGTGATACATTTGAGATGCATGGTACTGTGTGTGATGTACACAAGGGAAGGTCCAAGAGCCCTTGCACAGCAACAAGTCCTGCAGTAGTTATCCATAAACGGAAGTGTCTGGACACTGATGGGAACCACTCTGAGTACCTCTTGTAGTTGCAGAAGTCAAGCGTGACTTTGTATTCATCCTTTATTATAGGTATATATTGAATATTACAATTTTATTTTATTTTATTTTTTGAATTGGAGTCTCACTCTGTCGCCCAGACTGGAGTGCA
>NW_007247309.1:451212-496303 GCF_000164805.1 Carlito syrichta | reverse complement strand
GTTGCCCAGGCGGGTCTCGAACCCGCGGGCTCGGGCAATCCACTCACCTCAGCTTCCCAAGGCACAGGATTACAGGCTAAGCCACTGAGCTCAGCTGAATATTACAATTTTAATATAATTTTTTCCTTTCTTAAAATGTATGTACATTTTTTGACATCCTTTGTATACATCTTCTTCATTAACACAATAACAATATCTAGTGACACGTCTAATAGTACCTTAATTCAAAGTAGTGATAAGTTTAATAACATTTTGACATAGCACAACAATAATATGATAGAAACATTTGATTTCCAAAGGACATAAGTCAAAAGATGCTGATAAATTACTGTGATTTGGGCCTACATTGATAATTGAAAAAAATGCTAAATTTCAGTTAGAGATTAGTGAAAATAAAAACACAATTCCCTGAATTTTATCAGTACATCCTATGAGGGTCTGTGGGCCTCAACTTAAGAACCCCCTGATTGACCAGAATCGGTGACTTGGCCTGTAATCCCAGCACTTTGGGAGGCCGAAGCGAGTGGATTGCCAGTCCGAGGGTTCGAGACCCACCTGGGCAACTTGGCCAGACCTCATCTCTACAATAAATAAAAAAAGTAGCCGGGTACGGTAGCGTGCGCCTGTAGTTCCAGCTACTTGGAAGGATCGCTGGGGCCCAGTAGGTAGAGGCTGCGGTGGCCGGTAGCGTGCCACTGCATTCCAGTCTGGGCGACAGAGTGAGACTCCAACTCAAAAAAAAAAAAAGAAAAGAACCCCCTGATTTAGTCTGTGTCAAGAGCAACTTTCAGGAGCCCAAGAGGGGAGGTATAATACATCAAGCAGTCAGTTTTGAACATGTTCAGTTCAAGATGCCTATTACATGCCCAAGTGGAGGTACTGCAGGCAGGTGAATATAGGAATACAGAGTTCAGGAGTGGGATCAAGGCGGAAGATAAATTTGGGAGCATTTAAGTCGTAATTAAACCCTCATTTAAACCCCCTAAGAGTGAGAGTAAAGAGAGAGACTGAAGAATTAGGGTTTAGAGCATATCTAATATTTAAAGGTCAGGAGATAAAAAAGATGCAGTAAAGGTTATTAAGAATCAGCAATCAGTTGTGGGAGGAAAACCAAAAATGTAGTACCCGTGAAGGCAAAGCCAAATGTGTTTGCAGAAGAGGAGGTGATCATCCGTGTCAAATACTGCTAATAGGCCAATGTCTTATCAGAGAAAACATCCACAGGGTAACTACTACAGAAGCAGATATTTACTGTATGCTTTACTATGTGCTAGGAATTGTTATAAAATATTTACAAGTATTAATTCATTTAATCCTCACAACAATCCTATATGGAAGGTACTATTATAATCGCATTACAACTGATGAAACATACATAGAGAGGTTAAGAAATATGCCAAAGGCACACAGCTAGCAAGTAGTAAAAACTAGCATACCAACTTATGCTGTTCAATTCCAAAGCCACTTCTCAACCACCATCTCCTAACTCCCATCTGCCTAAAGAAGTTCTCTGGCTAATTCTCTCCCTTTCTTCTGGGATTCACAGGTAAGCCCTTCATTATCCCTAGTATCAGATGGACTTGACTCCAAACATAAATCTCCAACCAGTTAATTACCTGTTATTTTGTCTTACTTAACCTATTTTATGCAGATACTTCCTTCCAAAACCACATGGGAAGAATATTCAAGGGCAAAATGTGCATATTCTTCACTGAAATTAACTGATTTCATCATTATTACCTGGCAAGAAATACATTAAAGTAGTTAAGAACATGCACATGCAGAGAATTCTAAGATGGCAGTGGTGCAGCAACACACTTTTAAAATAACCTCCCCAAACTCCAACAAAAAAAGTATTATCCCCGCACAAACCATCAACTGCTGTAAGACCCAAGTGGTATCAACATTTGTGCTTTTAAAAGGAAGCAGAAGGAAAGCAAAGTTCTGAAGTTCCTGAGAAATACCTACACCAATAGTTACTCAATGGAAAGTGTGATGGGACAACCTAATAGCAGCCAAAACTGGAAGGAAATGCTGCAATAGCATATTTAGGTCCTTCAAACTCTGGAAACAAATACATAAAATCTCGCTTTTCAGACAAAGCTCTACACTAAAGAGAAACTGCTAGGAAGAAAATCCAAATTGCAAAACTAAAACATCACCTACCCTTCCTTCCTAAAAGTTCAGGGAAACGGATTTTCCATAAAAATGAGCTACAAAAAAATCAGTCTAATTTTATATATAAAGTAATTATAAGAAAAAACAAGGCCAGGCTCAGTGGCTCAGCCTGTAATCCCAGCACTTTGGGAGGCCAAGGTGAGTGGATTGCCTGAGCCCGCAGGTTTGAGACCCACCCGGGCAACTTGGTGAGACCTCATCTCCACAATAATTCAAAAATTAGCCGGGCGTGGTAGCGCACGCCTGTGATTCCAGCTACTTTGGAAGGCTGCGGCGGAAGGATCCCCAGAGCCCAGCAGGTCGAGGCTGCGGTGGCCGGGAGCGGCCACTGCACTCCAGTCTGGGTGACAGAGTGAGACTCCAACTCAAAAAAAAGAAAAAAAGAAAAGAAAAAACAATATAGAAAATAAAATTTCAACAGCCAAAGAAAGAACACCAGAAAAAAGGTGCCTACTAATAAACAGAAAACCTGCAACTTATTATTTTTTAAAAATGGGAGGAAATGAAGAAAAAATAAAGAAAAACAGAATCACATTAGAAAACTTAAAAATTACGTAATCAATAAAAAATTAGAGGATTAAAGAATTCAGAAAAGAATGAGAAGTTTAAAAATCATTTCAAAAATAAACACAAAACTAGAGATGAATACAAGAACAATCGATGTCTTACAAAAGATGAGGGAAAAGTCATAAAGGATTTGAGGAAAACATATTGAAATAAAATATAGACAAAAAGATTCAACATAAATAAAAGTTCACCAAAAAAACACAAAAAAACAAAAGCAATGTGACAGAACAAATGCTAGAAACTACAAGTCAAGAAATCTTCCTGCAATCACAGTACTATTCACAACAGCAAAGTCACAGAATCAACGTAAGTGTCCATCAACAGATGAATGGACAAAGAAAATGTGGTATATATATACCACTGAGTACTATTTTGCCCCCCAAAATAATGAAATCATGTCCTTTGTAGCAACATGGAATGGAGCTGCAGTCCATTCTAAATGAATAGTTCAGAAACAGAAAACTATATACCAAATGTTGGCCAGGTGCAGTGGGTGACACCAGTAATCTCAGTAATTTGAGAGGAAGAGAGAGGGAGGATCATTTTAGCCCAGGAGGTGGAGACCAGCCTAGGCCAACATAGCAAGATCTTATCTACAAAAAACAAAATAATTAGGAGGATATGGTAGCATGGACCTGTAGTACCCGCTACTAGGGAGGCTGAGGCAGGAGGTTCATCTGAATCCAGGAGCCTGGGTGATAGAGTGAGACCCTGACTCAAAAATAAAAAAACAAATACTGAATGTTCTCACTTTTTTTTTTTAAAGATGTGGGGCACAATTCAGGATTAGGTATACAAGTGGACAGTGTACAGGTAAAGTTTGGGCCTCCCTTTGGTCCCCAGAATGTTCTCACTTATAAGTGGGAAATAACCAATGGGTACACATGAAAATAAAGATGGACACAGTAGACACTGGGGACTCCAAAAGGGGTGAAGGTTGATTTGGGTGATGGAAACATTAGAAGCCCAAGCTCCCTCCCACAAAAAAAAAAAAAAAAAAAAAGAAAGGAAATGTTCCTGACACTGTAGAATTATTATAGTTAAATAATATATAGTTTTGAATAGCTAAAAGGAGGATACGAAATGTTCGCAACACAATGAAAACGATTTGGGATGATGAATATGTTCATTACAAAATGTGAATATTCCTCACTGAAATGAACTGATTTAATTAATCATATTACCTGACAAGATATAGAGCAGTTAGAAGCATGGAAAGAATTCTAAGATGGTAGTAGTGGCAGTAACACAGTTTTTAAATATCCTCTACCAAACAAAGCACTCCACGACAAATAGTAAAAATACAAAGACAATTAAGTACCATCAACTATCATTCTAAGTAGTATTCCCAGTAGTAAGGCGTGAATTTTGATGATTAGATGAGTTTATAGCACTGTTATATATGATCTAATCACTATATATTATAAAACATCACTATGTACCCCATAAATATGTACAACATGCACACTGAGAGAACTCTAAGATGGCAGTGGGGGTAGTAGCACATTTTTAAAGCATGTTCCCAAACTCCAAGAAAATAGTTGTTATTCCGCCATAAACCACCAACTGCTATAAGACCCAAGTGGTATCAACATTTGTGCAACTTTGACAGAAATGCTCTATGCCAGAAAATATAGGGGGTTCCCAAAAAAGTGTATATATTTTAAATATGACGTGCGCTCAAAAGATGGCATTAATCAAATGAATGCTAGCATCACCATGTAACAGCCAAGACAAAGAAAATGGAGGAAGCATAGTTGAGCGAACACCATACTACACACTGCTGCCAAAATTTAATTCAACTTAGAAAAATAATGCATTGAAAATTTATATCTTTTAAAATGTGTATACATTTTTTGGCACCCCTGTATTTAAGATATGCTATAAAAGAAAATATTTGTCAGAGATTTTGCATCCAACAAAATTGACTTTCAAGTATAAAAGGGTGTTAACAACTACTATAAACATGCAGGAACATAGGGAATATTGTTTCTATGAGGGTTTTCTGACTTGAGACAATGGCATGAGAACGATAGGATCTAGTATGATAGTAGTGAGGATAAGGAAGATCAAGTCACCTCCTAAGGGCAAAGAGCTAGACTGCTGGATGAATGACCTTGGGAATGGCAGAAACCTTATTTTCAATGGCCACCTTGGCCATTAACTCAGAACCCTTGCCTACCATTATAGGCTGTCAAAAGCTAGAAATGCCAGATTCTTTGGTACAAAGGATCTATTTATTATGGGTCATAGAATCTACAAAAATCTCAAATTATGTCCTCTTTCGAGTCACCATCCTCCCTTCCAAGATCTCTTTTATAATGATAAAAAAAAAATTTTAGGTATAGGCTTTAGCATGAAATAGATTTGAATTCAAATGCCAGCTCAACCATTTACTGTGTAACCCTTGCTACTTATTTAATTTCTCAAAGTCTTGGTGTTTCATCTTTTTTTTTTTTGAGTTGGAGTCTCACTCACTCTGTTGCCCAGACTGGAGTACAGTGGCCACTCCCAGTCACCGCAGCCTCGACCTGCTGCTGGGCTCCGGCGATCCTTTCTGCCTCAGCCTTCCAAGTAGCCGGAACTACAGGCACGCGCTACCATGCCTGGCTCATTTTTTGATTTATTGTAGAGATGAGGTCTCACCTGCCCAGGCGGGTCTCGAACCCAAGGGCTCAGGCAATCCACCCACCTCAGCCTCCCAAAGGCGCGGGATTACAGGCTGAGCCACTGAGCTCGGCTGGTGTTTCATCTTAAAGATGGGGGTAATAAAAGCACCTACATCAAAGGTGTTGTAGGAACTAAATGAGATAGTGCAGATTAACTGTTTAGATCAGTGGCTGGCATAAAATGCTGTAAAAGTATTAGCTGGCTGGGCACAGTGGCTCATGCCTGTAATCCCAGGATCACTTGAGACCAGGAGTCTGAGACTAGCCTGCACAACATGGCAAGATCCTGTTTCCACCAAAAAAAAGATAAAGTCTTAGCTATCATTATCATTCTAATCCATAAATCACATCTCTGTCTAGCATAACCAACCACAAACATAAATAAAAACACATATTCAAACAGTCAAAAAAGTATAGCTTATATCTCAGGTCAACTATCCATAATAAACTGACAGATGAGAAAATCTCTGATGTTTAGAAAGATTATCCTGTGGATAGTAACATTTGAATCCAATTCCAATTAGGCTCAACTATATTTAAATATTCTTTTGTTCTCATTTCTGAAACCCTTTCAATGACTTCTGAACCCAGCAAACCAAAAAAGAAAAATTATTTAACTAGATATTATCAGAATGTTTTAGCTGGTCATGAATATACACATTTGCTTATATTTCAAATCTAGTAAAATCACTACATTTATCTGAATATTTTCTCCCATGTATAGCTCCCTGTCAGAGACAGTAAAAAAATATCACTAGTGTTCGACAGCTTTAATGTTAAAAAAGTTAATTCACTCTGAAAATCTCACATTATTAGATATGAGCCCAATCCATGAAGTTCCAATCTGTTGTCCAACTTGTCCATTGCTGAAGAACCCTAGTGTTTTTGTTTTTTAATGTATAATAAAATGCACTCATATTATGTATACAGTTTGATGAGCTCTGATAAATACCTTGTATAACCACTACCAAATAAGGATACAGGGTAATTCCAATACTCCAAAAAGTTTCTCCCCGTTCCTTTGAAGTCATTCTCCCCATCTCCTCCAGACTTAGGCAACCACTGATCTGCTTTTTGTCAGTGGAGTGGTTTTGTATTTTATAGAATTTCATGTAAATGGAATCATACAGTCCATACTCCTTTATGTCTGGCTTCTTTCACTTAGCATAATGTATCTGAGATCATCCATGCTGTCTTTATTATTAGTCTGTTCCTTTTTATTGCTTCCATGACTTTTTTAAACTTTGAATCCCACAAGATTTGGACAAAGACTAGGGGCTAAGCCTCAAGAAAGTACTTTGGGCTAACAGAATTTACTAGCTACCTGAACATATCCATTAAAAGCTTAATATTATAAGATAAAATAATTCCTTCCCTTAATCATAACACTACATTTTTTTCAGCTAATGTTGCTGAAATCAGAGAGTTCATGTTCCTATTTGTATCTGATCACCTGAATGATGAAACAAGGGCCAGAGGTACCTTGGACTTTGTCATGATTTTACGTTTGATGGATTTACTACAGGATTGGTTTCAAACACTAACAGAGATCACCTTTTTAACTTCAGCAGAGAAGTCCGTGAATAAAATAACTGTTCTTCTCATTCCCATTAGTTTTTCAATTAGCAATGAGAATAAAATAAGTTCAGGGCTACACAGTTTGACCTCTAGCCGTCCTTTGTTCCCTCTTTCCCAGATAAATAGACACAGATAACAAAAAAAAAGTAAATTGAGGGGGAAAAAAGAGACAGAAAAAATTTCATGAGGATTTCAAAGGAAATTTTATCTATAGGTTTGATTGTCCAGTCCTTTTGGTGCTGTTTACAAGCAGTTAGTGAAGTGAAACAGAACATGACTTAAATGTATAGTCACAGCCCTAATAACCACAAATACTTTAACACTTTACCCTGGAACATGATGGTGATATTTCCAATATGTCAGAGTATTCTGCATAGAGAATGTTTCTCATGATATAATATACAATCATTTCAGTACTCAAATCATCAATATTTCTGGCAAAACAGCTCAAACATATCTTACTTGGTAGAATTAGCCCATAGTGGGAGACACCTCAAAATAAGATACTATGTGGAAAGTATCTTATTTGGATACTCCACACTATTAATAATGCCTTCATTCCAGACACTCTTTACACTTATGGTGACTTTCAAAACACTTGCAATTATTTTCTTCTATTCTTTTTCCTTCAGCCTACTAAAGAGGAATTGAGTTCCCCAAATAATCCTCAACGCCAAAGAATCTGCCTTCTAATGCAGTCTTATTGCTTCAGCTATCACTTCTAAACTGACTTCTCAGATTAATTTTAGTTTAGATTTTAAGAATTAAGCTTGGTTGTGCTAACAACTTCATCTCTGCACCCAAACCACCTTCATATTCCTATCTATTTGTATTAATAACAGCATTCCTCTTATATTAATCTGGGACAGAAACTATAAATCCTCCAATGTAAATTCAACCACCACTAAGTCACTATGTTCCACCAATCTTGCTTTTCAGTGTCTCTCTTATCCTTCCATCCTAATCTTGATCATTATTTAATGTACTGATTATCTGTTAATAACTGCTTCCTAGTTGATCCCCATCTTCAATCTTTCTTTCCTCTAATCCACCAACAGACTATCACCAACTTCATTTCCCTAAAACATACCTTAAGTGTCCCAAACAGATATAATGAAGTCACATTCCCCAAAAGATATCAAGTACAAAATACCCAGTCTGGATTTTTTTTTTTATCAGGAATCTTTCTAACTTTCCTGCCTAGGCCCTACACAGTCCAACTATGTATTACCAACTACATCATGCTCATTTTCACCTCGCAGTCAAGTTTTTCTTACTTTCTTTGCTAACCATATCCTTCAAGGTGCCTATGATATAATACTTGCTCCTTGATGTAATCCCAACCCTTCATACCATCCTCTCACCACTCCTATGGAATTGTTCACATTCCTTTCAACATTTTTGCCCTCCTTATCTTCTCTCCTACCCAACTTGTGACTTTGGCACCTACCAGGTACTGAAGAAAACATAGGTTAACCCAAAAGATACTTCTTCAAGACAGAATATTCTAGTCAGCTATTTCAGCATTCCCAGAAATGTTAAATTGGCAAAGGCCTAAAAACCTATTAGAACACAGATTAACCTCTATCATCTACTGTAACATTAAGTACAAGCAGTTCTTAATTTCCAGTAATTTTACTTTTGGTGATTCACATTCAAAGCACCTAGTCAACTGCTTTTCATTTACTTCAGACAGAGGACACAATAATGAATTTATCTAACTTGGTTTGTTTCTTGACAATGGGCATAAAGCTCCAACTCCCCAAGTCAGTCTAGCCCTATAGCCCTTTTTGAGAACATCTTTGATTCTAGGCCAGATTCAATTAGCATAGTTCTTCCTAGGTGTCCTTAGGCTTAGGATTGAGGAAGGAATGACCAAGATGAAGCACAACAAAGAGGAATATATGAAGGAAAAGGAATATGTACAAAAGATTGTTTGTCTTAAGCATAAAGCACTCACCCTGCTCCCTGGCCCCCAAATTACCATCCAAGTACTAGACTTCCAAGCATTCACTTCGATTCAAATATGTATTTCTGGGAATAGTTTAGAGCTGCTTTTAGGTTAAAATAGTTAATTAGCACCATAATTTTATAGACACATTGTTAATTGATCCCTACAACAACAACAACAACAAAAAACCCCACCTGAGTTCTAATGGCAAAGTAACTCCCTATTTATGCCTGTAAGATCTTGCCATTAAAAAAAAATCAGGAAAACAGAAAATAGTAGGTAAGTTGTAAGATGAAGCTAGCCTACAATTCAGCAATTATACTCCTAAGTATGTTCTCTAGAGAAACACTCATACATATATATGACATGTAAATTGTTTTAGACCATTGTGTACAAATAAAAGATAATCCAAAAATAATCCAAATGTCCTTCCAGAAAAAGTCTATACAAAATATATTCTAATCATACGACAGAATACTATGCAATACATATGGAATACCATAAAAAAAGAAATACAGCTGCAAAAAATATTAAGTGAAAAAAACAAATTATATAAAAAGATATCCTAGATATAATCATGTGCATAAAGCCTCCTAAAACAGTGCCATATGCTATTTAGAGATAGATACATGTATAAGATAGATAAGAAGGTAGACACAAAATTCAGGATAGTAGGAAAGAATGGAATTTGGGAAGGTTATAGGGGAGCTTCAACTACACCAGTAATGTTCTAGGTCCTTAACTAAGCAGGGTGGTGGGTACCCTGATGTTCAATATTCTTGATTAACTCTTATGTCTAAAATATTTCTATGTCTAATATAAGACTTTATATACCATGTATAGCACTAACTGGGTCTACTTATGGTTTTGAGAACATAACAAAGCAATAACTGCACAATTTTAACCATGTTAAAAACAGTTATCCCTTGAATTACAAGGCACAGGAGAAGCTGTAAACACCAATAATATAATACCACATACATAAATGCCAATTTTATACCACTACAATGAGAAAAAGGCAACAAAACATACATCCCAGATCAGAGGTCAGCAAACTTCTTTTTTAAAGGGCAAGACAGGGACTATTTTGGGCTTTGCAGAGCCATGTGGCTCCTGCCATAAGTACTCACCTCTGCTACAGTAGTGGGAAAGAAGTCATAGACAAATGAGTATGGCTATCTGCCAATAAAACTTTTATTTATAAAAATAGGCAGCGGGAGCTGGGCTCGGTGGCTCAGCCTGTAATCCCACGCCTTTGGGAGGCTGAGGTGAGTGGATTGCCTGAGCCCGCGGGTTCGAGACCCACCTGGGCAGCAAGACCTCATCTCTACAATAAATCAAAAATCAGCCAGGCGTGGTAGTGCACGCCTGTAATTCCGGCTACTTGGAAGGCTGAGGCGGAAGGATCGCCGGAGCCCAGCAGGTCGAGGCTGCGGTGGCCGGGAGCAGCCACTGCACTCCAGTCTGGGCGACAGAGTGAGACTCCAACTCAAAACAAAACAAAACAAAAAAAAATAGGCAGCAGGCCAAGTTTGGCTGATAAGTAATAGCTTGATGATCCCTGTATAGATCAATCTTTAAAAAGGAAATCAGTAAATCGATTAAATGAAAATCTGAAGGGAAAATGGATTTGCATAGTAAGAAATATGCCATGTTCCACCTGTTAATTTCAAAAGAGAAAATTTTCCTTTGCCATGAAGACATCTAGCAGTTACCATTCCTAACACAGTGATCAAACTTAGCACCACAAAAAGTGTTAAAGTCAGGCATTTTGTGCCTTTGATGTGATATAATGTGAAGCAGCATCACCTATGAAGTGTCTTGGCCAAAACATTTAACCTGAATTTAAGGCATTACATCTAATTTAATTTAAGAAGACAAAGTAATAAGTTTAAAATAAGACCTCAAAGAAATAATCAGACAAATTCTGATTTTAGAACACCTTAAAAAATACTCTCTTCAAAAAGAGAAAGTCATTTAAGTGGGTGCTTAAATTTATAAGAGAATTGAGACACAACAAATGAAATGTAATGCACAATCCTTCAGTAAGTCTTGTTTTGGAGAGGGAAAGTGATATAAAACATATCTGACCCAATTGAGGATATCTGAATATGGACTGGGGATCAGATGATTTGGGGAAATTAATTTTTTTTTTTTGAGTTGGAGTCTCACTCTGTCGCCCAGACTGGAGTGCAGTGGCCGCTCCCGGCCACCGCAGTCTGGCCTGCTGGGTGCCGGCAATACTTCCACCTCAGCCTTCCAAGTAACTGGAACTACAGGCGTGCGCTATCACACCCAGTTAATTTTTGATTTATTGTAGAGATGAGGTCTTGCCAAGTTGCCCAGGTGGGTCTCGAACCAGCAGGCTCAGGCAATCCACTCACCTCAGTCTCCCAAAGGCGCAGGATTACAGGCTGAGCCACCAAGCCCAGCTGGGAAATTAATTTTATTAGGTATGGTAATAATTTTGTAGGTACACAGGAAAATGTTACATTTTAGAGATTCTTATTTAGGAGTAAACATTCATAATTTATTTTTAAATGGTTCAACAAAGATTATATGGCAATGTTACAGACTGAATGTTTGCCTGTCCCCACCCCTCCAATTAATATGTTGAAATCCTAACCCCAAAAGTGATGGTATTAGGAGGTAGGGTCTTTGGAAGGTAAGTAGGTCATTACGGTGGAGCCCTCATGAATCGGGTCAGTTCCCTTATAAAAGGGACCCCAGAAAGCTCTCTAGCTCTTTACTCTTCCTAGGTGAGCTCAGGCTCAGGTTGAGGAAGGAAAGATCAACATTAAGAAGCAGAACAAAGGGAGGAATATATGGAGGAAAAGAAACTGTTTCCTTAAGTTTAGGGCCATCATCCACCAAAGCTTTAATAACATTTAAAATGATACGAACAAGTTACATGCCATAATTTAAGAAATTCAAGTAAAGTTGTTTGAGGTTATTTTAAAATCCAAAATCCATCTTTACTCAAAGATGGTCAAATGTTGAACAGCTTAATGAATATGGTCTGAATGACAGTATTAAGCTTATATTTTGCTTTTGTTTTTGTTTTTACTTTTTTTAGTGATACGGTCTACTGTCACCAAGGCTGGAGTGCAGTGGCACAAATATGAGTCACTGCAGCCTTGAACACCTGGGCTCAAGTGATTCTCTCATCTCAGTCTCCCAAGTAGCTAGTACTACATGTATACACCATCACACCCAACTAATATTTTAAATTTGTTGTAGAGCTGGGGTCTCACTCTGTAGTCTGGGTTATCTCAAACTGCTGGCCTCAGTGATTCTCCCGCCTTGGCCTCCCAAAGCACTGGGATTACAGGTCTAAGTCACAGCACCTGGCCTAAAGCACTTGGCCTATTTAATTACAAATATATAATTTAATATATTCAAAAATTCAATTTTGCACATCAGCATTTTGATAAACAAATAAATACACTTACAAAAATGTATTTTAAAATTAAAGTAGTAATCTGAAGGCTTAGCTGAGTATAATGAGGTCTCATCGATAGTAAATAAAACTAGTGTTCATTTTTACATTGAGGCACTGAGATAAATACCAGTTTACTTGCTTTAAGAAAAAAAAAATCTTGATTCACTTCAGCAATCAAGATCACACGAAACTGACACTGACCCACAAATGAAAGCAAAAGACCACCAAGCATTAAAATAAAAACAGAAAGAAAAAAGATCTCTCATGCTTAAATGTGCAGTACTTGTGTAAACTCAGGAAGAGCCCTCTTTTCCAAGCTAGATGGATTATCACTAGCTTACTAGATGTAAGCACCTGCTTACTAGATGTAAGCACCTGCTTCACATCTAAGTGCAGTATGACAATCCCATGCAGAAACTTACAATGCAAGAAAAACAAAGCCACAATCTCAAGTAATGCATCATAGTTATGGAATTAAGAAAGCAGTGACAAATATACAGACCAATTTGAGCACAATAAAACAAGAGACAAATTGGCTCCTTCAGCCATCTTTTAGCAGAGCACAAAAGCAGCAGTCACAAATCAGTGACAGTATTACCAGACACTACTATTCAACTGCTAATCTTTTAGTTATACTCACTTAAGAACTGAAACAGCAAGAGGGTCTTTGTCAAACACAAATGACAATATAGATACATCCTAAATTATTCATTTTTATTTTGCGTTAGAATCTCACACAATATAGGTACATCCTAAGGTACTTATTTACATATTTATTTTTATTTTGAGTTAGAATTTCACTCTGTCACCCAGGCTGGAGTGCAGTGGCATGCTCACAACCATTGCAGCCTCAACCTGCTGGGCTCAGGTGATCCTGCTGCCTCAGACTCCCGAGTAGCTGGGACTACAGGTAAACTCCACCACACCCAGCAACTTTTTTTTATTTATTGTAGAGACAAGGCCTCACCAAGTTGCCCAAACTGGTCTCAAACAATCATCCTGCCTTTGCCACCCAAAGTACTGGACTACAGGTGTGACCCACAGTGACCAGTTTATGCCAAGTTATTTAAACAAGGCTTGCTAAAAGCCCTATTCACCCTTCTCCCATTATCCTACCTTTCCTCCCATCACCCTGTCTAGGAACTCATCTATCCAAGGTTGGAAACACTTGAAGCCCCAGACTTCCCTCGTGTTTCTGGGATCTCTTTTTTCTCTTTGGGTCATCTTTTAATCTTAAACCAATGTCCTCTAAGGAACAATAATACTTCCCCCCTCCTATGTTCATATTCCAGTTTTTATCCAAGTACAGAAAAACTCTCCTTTTGTTAAAAACAGTAAAGCTCTAATCACAGCTTTTAAAAGTAGTGTAGCCAGGCTCGGTGGCTCAGCCTGTAATCCCGCGCCTTTGAGAGGCTGAGGTGAGTGGATTGCCTGAGCCCGCGGTTCGAGATCCGCCTGGGCAAGCAAGACCTCATTTCTACAATAAATCAAAAAATCAGCCGAGCATGGTAGCGCACGCCTGTAATTCCGGCTACTCGGAAGGCTGAGCCCAGCAGGTCAAGGCTGCGGTGGCCGGGAGTGGCCACTACATTCCAGTCTGGGCGACAGAGTGAGACTCCAATGCAAAAAAAAAAAAAAAAAAGAAGAGTAGTGTAGAAGATGCATATGAGGGGGGACCTCAAGAAAAACAGAATTATCTTTTGGAAGGCAGGCCCCTTGCATTGCGCTTAGAATTTGTTCCTCTGGATCAGTCAACCAAAGTGTGTATCTGGAAGTTTTGAGAAGGCTGTGTCACGATTTGTGGAAGAAACATCCTGAGTTGAGGCAAACAGGTGACTGGTTCTTTTATCATGACAATGCACCTGGCCATACCGTGCTGAGTGTTTGGCAGCTTTTGACAAAAAAGCCTTGACCCCCACACCCTATCCTCCCTTTCCTCCTGATCTCGCCCTGAGGGACTTGTTTTTGTTTCCCTGGATGAAAAAAAGTCCTCAAAGGGAAATGTTTTGCCAATGTAGAAGAGATGAAACAAAAAAATGGCAGAAGCACTAAAAGACATCAAAATCGATGAATTCAAAAGCTGTTTTGAGCCGTGAAAAAAGCTTCTGGACAGGTGTATTGCATCAAACAGAAAGTTCTTTGAAGGTGACTGAAGTTTAAACATTTAAGAATACACAATGTTTTATAAATAAATTCTGGGTTTGTTAGGTCCCCTCCTCATACATCTCAAATTTTCCACTCAATTTTTTAAAAGTCACAAAAAGAGCACAGCTGTAATTCAACTGAGGAAATGTCGTTGGTTATATAAATGCAGAATGTAAAATATAGAATGTAAACTCTATGAGGGCAGGGATTTTGCCAGTTTTGATCTGACTCCAGCATGAAATGGTGCCCTGTGTACAGAAGGCACTCAGTAAACACAAGAATTGGCTGGAGGACTACAGATTACTAGTCAATTCTGAATTCTTTATTTCTCATTGGGTTGGTAGCCCAGGGTAAATAAAAGTAGCAGAAAGTCTTCCAAATCTAATAGCTCTCCTATATATTCTATCATTTAGAGTGCTCGGAGTTAATTATTTCCTCTTTGTAAGGGACTAAGAAGGACCACCTGTGTTCAACAGATAATGCCACTTCCTTACTGCAGAAGTAAATGCTTTAGTCAAAGCAAGGGAAAAGAAAAACACTTTGCCCAAATAGATTAAGCACCTATGAATAACATAGACACTCCTAGATTAGCCTACTCATAAGAACATCTATTAACTAACCCTTTTCAATACTAGCAGTGCCCTTAATACAAACATCAAGAAAACAAAATGCAATTAGATTTAAGAATCAGTGGCAGCTGGGTTCAGTGGCTCAGTCTGTAATCTCGCCCCTTTGGGAGACTGAGGTGAGTGGATTGCCTGAGCCCGCGGGTTCGAGACCCGCTTGGGCAAGCGAGACCTCATCTCTACAATAAATCAAAAAAATCAGCCGAGCATGGTAGCGCATGCCTGTAATTCCAGCTACTCGGAAGGCTGAGGCGGAAGGATCGCCGGAGCCCAGCAGGTCGAGGCTGCGGTGGCCGCGAGTGGCCACTGCACTCCAGCCTGGGCGACAGAGTGAGACTCCAAGTCAAAAAAAAAAAAAAAAAAAAGAATCAGTGGCATTCCTCTCAACCTTAAAAGTGTTTTGAGATCCTTCAGACTCTTACAAATAGCCTTTATCAAATCTGCTTCTTCTCAGGTATGTGCCATCTATCAAATAAAACTTATTCATTTATTTTATTTTCTTTTGTTATGCTCTTGATTCTAACTAATCATGTAACCATTTTTTTTTTTTTTTTTTTTTTTTGCGTTGGAGTCTCACTCTGTGGTCCAGACTGGAGTGCAGTGGCCGCTCCCGGCCACCGCAGCCTCGACCTGCTGGGCTCTGGCGATTCTTCCGCCTCAGCCTTCCAAGTAGCTGGAACTACAGGTGTGCGCTACCACGCCTGGCTAGTTTTTGATTTATTGTAGAGATGAGGTCTCGCTGCCCAGGTAGGTCTCGAACCTGCGGGCTCAGGCAATCCACTCACCTCAGCCTCCCAAAGGCGCGGGATTACAGGCTGAGCCACCGAGCCCGGCTTGTAACCACATTTTAAAAATATCCCATAAAGAAAAAGGTTTTTTTCAAAAAAAAGATAAGAAAAGAAAAAAGGTTTTTTCTATTTCTGTCATACAAGTGTAGTCTTCATTCACAAGCTACTCTGAAGTAGAGGACATTTTACGTAAACAAAAATCACAGCAATCCTAGAGAGGGGTCTTATCCTCCTTACATCACTACCAATAATTGGTCATATATCTAAGAGTAAAACAAGTTCCTTGTAACCAACAGACCTTTTCCAAAGTCTGTCTCTCTCCTCTAAGTATCAGACCACATTTAACCAAATCTTCATTTGTTCACAAGACTGCAAAACGAGTTGTCCAAGTAGAGTTATGTTTCTAAAGTTTCAGAATTTTAATTTACAAGAAACATTCCATTTAAAGTCAATAAATATAATCTTGATATTTCAATATACTCTAAAAGAAACCTTTAAATCCATATTACAGTTAGCAAGCTATTATTAAACATTTGGTAAGTCAAAAGCTTTAAACTTGTAAACAGTTTTAAATGTTATAAACCATGTCACGTGTATGTCTAACATATGAACTAACAAATTAAAATACAATTGATTAAGCTAGGGGGTTCTTTCTTGTTAGAAAACTTCATAACGTTATCAAGAATTTAGTAAATGGTATCATAAAACTGATTCAACTACCAATCAAATCACTCAAGTTAGTCTTCTACTGGTCTTCTAAGAGGAGAAATATAGAGAACATGTTCAAAAGTGTCAATCTTCTGAAGCCAAATCTACACAAAGAGATTAAATCACTTTAACTTCATGCTTTACTTGCAAAATGATTCTAAAATGGCTAATCAAAGATATTAGCATATTTAAGTTAGACCAAAAGTTATTCTATTATTTTTAATTAACATATTGATGTAAGCAAGCATCACCAACAAAAACAAGGATAAAATACAGACTATGAAGCTCATGTACACTTTTCTTCATCTGTACTTGTTAGATCAGCTGCTAGAAGCTGATAAGCTATCTCGTTTTGCAGATTTTATGACAGGCCAGGCATGGCAGCTCAGGGCTGTAATCCAGCAGTTTGGGAGGCCAAGGCAGGAGGATCACTTGAGGCCAGGAGTTGGAGATCAGCCTGGGTAACACAGCAAGATCCCCATCTTAATTTATAAAAAGAAAGAAATTTTAGGACAGTCAACCATAAACTACAAGAACTAAAGTCCCCATATCTACCCTATTTTACCTTCACTGTTTAGTTTTGAGTATAGGACAATGAGATAAGTAGTCTAGTAGTCATTATCTGAGGTCTATTCAGTTTTTAGGACTCTTACATCATATCCCCAACTAATCAGTCCTCTAAATCATCAATTCTGCGGATACAATGTTTAAGATACATTCTGTAATAAAACTTTAAAGTTGCCAGTATAAATAGTATTTAGTTCTATTCCAATTCTGAAATTAGTGAACCAAGAGAAAAAAACAAAAGAATAAAGTATAATGTGAAGGATCACTGAAAATCCAGAAACACCACAGTCCCCAAATTCCTTACCACTAATCATGATTTTTCTATTTTAAGTTATTACTTGAATAATTATTGCTATTAGAATTCGGGAATTAAAAAAATCTTTTATTATTGTAATACCATCAGTTGTTAAAAATCAGTGAATTGTGAAAGGCATGTCTTACAGAAAATATAAAACACCATGTGTTATATCTTAAAAAACTAACTTTAGAGTTAGAATTATACTACTTGCTATGCTAGGTAATGTCACAAAATACTTTAAAATAGTTAAATATATATTCACTTAAAACACAGATTATGTGTACAAAACTAACACCGATGAGTGTGAAGAAAAATACCATCCACTCCCAGTATCATGCACAATAAAAAAATGTTTACCAGCCCATTTACAAGGGAATGTTTGCAATCCTTTTACTATCGGCTCAGACACTTCTAATGAATCTCCACAATCACTAAGTGATACCATGGCAAATTCTGCTCTTCCAAGAGTGTAAAGGGAAGTCAATCAGCATCCCATTCTAATTCAAAAGACTCTATCTAAAAGTGTATAAGAACATGTAACTTTCACAAAGAGCCACTTTTGCTAACGTTGTCAACTTGTGAATCAGCTGTTCTTAGAAGTACAGCTATTTAGACACTACACCATTCCTTCAGATGATGTCATCGTAAGAGATTTAGTAATTATACTATGTGAATTACTAACACAAAACAGTGTTTACTGCCATGACCAGACAAACTGAAAAGGCTTTCTCACCTATTCCTGGAGTCTTCATAGAAATCAGACACCCAGTGTAAGAAACAGGTGTTGAAAGCTCTGCTGGTCACTTGTAAGAGAATCATCACCACATCAACAAATCCAAAGGATAATAATGTACAAGAAACGGGGGAAATCTTAACTAATGGGTATAAAAACTTGAACAAAAAATACTATCCCGTGCTAACAGCACAACATAAAGAGCCACTACAGAAACTGTGATAAGACTTTGCAAGAGCAAAAACAAAATGAAGGGAAAACACAACAACCATTAAAAAAGACAAAGAAGGCATTGAGAGAAAGAAGCACAGGGGAAAAAAAAAAGATTATCCCTGAAAGAAAATCTGTTGAGTAAAAAAACAAAACAAAACAAAAACAAAAAAAAAAACCTGTCCTAAATACTTAATTTTAAAAGTTCTATTATAACAATAGTTCATTTGGAAGGCCCACAAAAACACTGCCTTAAAAAAAACTTACTATTACTTCAACTATATTTTTAAAAGGCCTTACACTTGGAAAAGACCATTACAATATTAGAATAACCTGTCTCACTATTTACTTAGAAATATTCTATTTTAAAGTAGGCCAACAATAGGAACTTGCACAACAGAGAAAGTAAATGCACAACAGAGAAAGTAAATGAAATATCTATTAACATTCAGTGTCCATGGCATGTTTCTTCATCTCCCAGAACATACTGTGACTTACTGTGTCTACCCTGAACAATTTACCACTTCTCCTTCCATGCAGTAGCTCAAATTAAAAAAGAGTTCCTGTGTTAATCCCATAATAAACCTGAGTAATTCTCACATCACAGCAGTTGCAAACGTTTGTTAACAGAAAAAGAATACTTTCCCCAAAATAGCTACATAACACTAAGACCACTGAAATTCCTCAATAATCCTTTTACAAGACTCCTGCCAACTTAATTTTGATACATTAAACATGTGGAGCCTATTTTAAAAGCTCAACAGTGACTATCAAAACAGCTTCCTAGTTGTTGACATAGTGTCTTTTTCAAAGTTTTCAAGTTGTTTCTAGAAGAACTTGAATACTGATGAAACTGAGCTGCTAGCAAATACTTAAGAAGCATTTTTGCCAAATAAGATGGCAAACGTCCTAGATCTTCTAAATCTGACATTAGAGGTCATGCAACTTTTAGAAATTAAGAAATAACTACTTCTAACATTCGCTGACCCCTTCGTTTTTAGGATGATTTCAGTGTTATTCTCATACTTTGCGTTTAATAATATCTTTAAATTGAAAAAAAATCTGTTAGGCTTAAAAGTATGAAAAAAAAAACCCAAAACTGATCTACCACTTAAAGCTGGTCAGTCTACTCTTAATGGGTCTCTGGTAGGTTTGTGGTACTTCGACAGTAGCAGCTTCAATTAAGAACTTCGCTGTTAAGAAGAATGACATCCGAAAAGGACGGCAGGCAAGAGAAGCCGGAGTCTGATGAGAGGAGAAAGAAAAACGATTTAAAGCCACTTAGGAAGAGGGAGATGGCAAGAAGCGCAGATACCAGAGCGAGAAAGATGTAACAAGGAAGTGAAGCGGCGCGCAGAGTAGGGCAGAAACTGACGAGGAAACAAATGGAGAAAGGTAGTGTTTTCAAAGAAGGCATGCACCAGGACGGGGAGCACCAAGGCCTGGGAAGCCCCAGCGCTTTGGTGAGAAAGAGATGCTTGCAAACCGAGGCGTGGGGGGGGGGGGGGGGGGGGGTAGCAGTTGACTTCCAGGCGTTCCAGCAAACTCTATTCTCTCCGCGCGCCTCTCCCAGCCCTCCGTCGAGAGCGGAGGCGGCGGCCGGGGAAGGGGCCTACCCGGGAGCCAGGCCCGGCGGTCGCTCCCCAGGCTCCGCGGCAGCGGGGAAGGAGGCGAGGGTTCGGAAAGGCAGAGGCCACGCCGCGGCTCGGCGGCACCCCGAAACCCGTCCCGGGGCCTCGACGGTGCGGCCAGCCGTCCCCCTCCGGCGGGCGCCGAGCGGCCTTACCTGGGGCGAGGGAGGGAGGCGAGGTCTAGGGCGTCTCGCTCGCGCCCGTCGCAGAACCCCCCGCTGTACTCAGCCCAAGTTTCCCACGGAGGCGCGACCCTGCCTCGGCCGCCGCTTCCCCCTCGGGGTCTCGGCCACCGCCTCCGCCGCCTCCGGGGCTGTTTACACTGCCGGGCCCCTCACGCCGCCGCCGCCGCCGCTGCCGCCTTCTCTCCACCCTAGCGCCGTTGCCGATTCGGCCGCCGCCACCTCCTCCGCCGCAGCCTCGTCTCTCTGGAGCATCTTCCAACCACCGAACCCTGAGAAACAGAGACTCCAGCCGCGCCGGCAGGAAACTCCCCCGCAACTGCTAGGGGAACGAGGCAGTCAGAGCACCGGCGGCTTTTCCGCCATTGAGCAGCAGCCGCTCGGCTCCTTCTGCAACCCCCCTCCCCGCACTCGGGTCCTTCCCCGCCCCTCAGGGATCCCCGCCCCCTAGTTCCACCCACTTGGACACCGCGCGTCCCCTCGCGGGCCTCGGTTTGCCGGCAGGGCTGTCAATCAACGCCCTCCCGCCCAGTTCGGCTCCCCTGGTACCGCCGTCCTTAGCTTTCCCCGCCCATACGGCCCCGCCTCTGGGTTCCTAATTTCCCATTGGGCAACAGTGGCCACCTTCAATTGGCAAGGTCAACTATCCATCAAACACCGCCCACTGAGTAAGACCCAACCCTTCATTACCATTTATTCACTTAGCCCCGCCTCCGCTAGGTACTACCTCCCGGACGTCACGGACCAGCCCACACTACCAGCCATAAGTAGAGCCCTCCGTCAATCAAATATCGCCTACCTGGGCTCCGCCTCGCAACGCCCCAGCCCTAGCGATTCCTTTTTCTTATTGGTCCAAACGGTGGTCCGAACCTTCAGTCATTGGCTTTTCCTGCGTGTCAGTCACTAAACCAATTTCCAAGTCCGTCACACCGGCTTTTTTCAAATGAACGCGCAAAAGGCGGGGAAGTATCTGAAAAGCGATTGGGTAGTCTTGGAAAACGGTCAAACCCAGCGAGTTTGTGCGGATTCTTCCCATCCTTTGAGGACTATACTCCCTTATTTTTTTGACTTCTAAGCCTTGCGAAAAACAAGCGCCATAAAGGAACCAACGGGCAGTCCAGTTATAGGTGTGGAGGACTGGTCCCACCCGGAACGGCAGGAGGCTGCTACGGATTGGCTAACAAAGTCCTCTTAGATTCTCATTGGAGGAGGTAAACGTCTCTCTTCTGCGTAGGGACTGGAAGGCGTAGCGCAGGCGAGGACAAGAAGCCGGCGGGCTAGAGACGGTTGTTTTGCTCCAGCCGCGGGCGGGGCACACGCGGGAATGGGAACCTGGGAAGGCAGGGCTCTGGGGAGGTGTTGCGGGGAGGGAGGGGAGGGGAGGGGAGGGGCGGGGGAAAGGCCCGGATGTGCCCTAACAATGAAATCATCGCCGACCAATGAGAGCCGTTGTGCTGGGATACCTGCCTGACCTGTCCCAGAAGGGAAGAGAGTGGGCGGGAAATTGGGGTGTTGCAAGAGACCTAAAAGCGACGTGAGAAAGTGGGACAGGTGATCCCTGCAGGAGGATTCTGTGCTGTGAGGGATTATCTTGAATTCTTCTAGGCCACCGCCGCCTAACACTCAGCCCTGGACATATCGGTGTTTTGTTTCTCGGTCATCATTGATGTTTAAAATTCCCGGCCTAGTCTCTTGACGTTGACTCGTTGGTTCCACAGTTATTGAGCGTCTGTTATTTGCCAGGTACCGTACGGAGAGCTGGAGATACAAAATAAATGAGACTATGTGCAAGGGATGGGGTTGACATAAAGGATCTCCTCTGTGGATAGGCTTTGGCTTACTAAGGAAGTCTTCAAGATGAGGCCATAATGAATGAGAGGATGTTCAGTAGACCCATGAGGGAAGTGAGCAAGACTTCTCCATCCCTCAAATTAGACTAGACGGTGCAACCATGTTAAATTCGTCAAAGGAGAAACAAAACTAAAGTTTAATAGCAAGCATTCTAACACTTACCTTAGAAGAGTTTTTTTTTTTAATCGAGTGCTCTAAAAGAAGATTTAAACCTAGTTCATACTTCAGCCTAAATTAATTTCAACAAACAAATTTAAGCTTAGGCCTAACGGTGTTATTCAGGTTAGGGCTGTCAGTGTGTTGAGGAGGAGGGTAAATTTAGTAGTAGGACAATTGTCAAGGCCGTGGCAAGGATGGCAGATATAAAGACTTAATTGCAATGAAGGTTTTTAAAAACCCACTCATCAAGTTTCTTACAGCATAGTGAGTAGGTCTCCAGCATCAGAAGCATCTGGGTGCAGACTCTCAGGAGGACCACTCATACCTACAAAATCAGGGACTCTGGGGACAAGGCTCAGAAAGGTGAACTTTTAAATAATTCCCCACGTGAGGTTTTTTGGTTTTTTGAGTCAGAGTCTCACTCTGTCGCCCAGGCTTGAGTGCAGTAGCACGCTCACGGCCACTGCAACCTCGACTTGCTAGGTGCTCAGGTGATCCTTCCATCTCAGTCTTCCAAATAGCTGGAACTACAGGCGTGGGCTTTTTTTTTTTTTTTTTTTATTGTAGAGACAAGGTGTTAACAAGTTGCCCAGGCTGGTCTCACTTCCCTCATGGGCCTACTGAACATCCTCTCATTCATTATGGCTCATCCTGTCTTCTTGAAGACTTCCTCAGACAATCCTCCCACTACCACCTCCCAAAGTGCTGGGATTACAGGCATGAGCCACTGCTCCCAGCCCACGTGCTTTTTATGCACCAGTTTTGAGAACTTCTGGCATAGGGCAATGGAGACAGATATAAATCAAAATTCATTTCCTCACTTTTGCTTGTTGGAAGAACATATTTATATCTCACCTTTCTCTTGTCCCTTTTATTATTAATATGGGGTCATACGGACCTCGGGAAGTATTACATAAATGACTTATAGAAAATATTTCCTGAAATCCCCCTCTTTTGCCTGACTCACCCTATAAAAGCAGAAGGAGGTCTGGGACCTCAGCTTCTAAAATAAGAACCATTCTAAGGATCGAAAAGTAAAGATACCTAGGGACCCTTATCTTGAGAATACAAGGAACCACAGAAAGGCATGAGAGTGCTTTCTTGGCCTGCTTGAGTTCCTTCTCACTTTCCCTTGGTTGACTTCAAAACTAGTAAAAGGCTCAGTCATTTAGGTGGAAGGTGATTGCATTTCATTCATTCTTTCCATCTCAAAAAATAAAACAAAACAAAAAAAGGTGTATTGAGATACTCCAACACAGATTTTTAGGTTAACTTTGTTGTATACTTTTTGTTAACACGTCAAACCATTCAAGGAGGACCAACAAGAGTCACCACTTCGAAAAGAAAACTGGTGTGTACCATCATAAACATAATGTGTCATAAACCTTGAGTATCATCATAATGGGCTCTGCTACTAACTAGCTGTGTGACTTGAGCTAGTAACTAAACTCCCTGAGCCTTGGTTTGCTCTGAAAAATGGAAATCATAGCAAGGCACTCCCCAATATAAAACTTAAAATGGAAACAATATTAAACGTAATGTTGAAAAATGTCCGATTTTCCCCATGTTGGCTGTAAGACACTGATGTTCTTTTCTAAACAAGACATCAGAAACCGTTTTCTCATAACTGTTTTCTCCCAACAAATTTGGGTGACCCAGTTTGGCTGGTGTCCTAAACCTGTACCTGGTCACAAGTAATCGAGTGCTGCCCACTTCAAAGGATTATTTCAAAGGTTAGATAGGGTGTGATCACAATAGCACCTAATACAGTGAATGTGGCGGTTGGAATCTGAATCATTATATCTCACATAAAAGAAGTTTCATTTACTTATTCACCATATTTATGTGCCTGTTATATGCAGATCACTGAGCTCTCTCTGACAAGGAAATTTGTTGTCCAAACTTCAAGTAGACTGATTTGAGTGGATTCATCCACTCCCTTCTTGACCACTGGAAATAACACTTCCACTAACAATCCTGTTTTCTTCATTTAAAAAAAAAAAAAAAAAAAGGCCGGATGCGGTGGCTCAAGCCTGTAATCCCAGCACTTTGGGAGGCCACGGTGAGAAGATTGCCTGAGCCCAGGGGTTCGAGACCAGCCGGGCAACTTGGCGACACCATGTCTCTACAGTAAAAAAAAAAAAAATTAGCCAGGCACATGCCTGTAGTTCCCACTGCTTGGAAGGCTGAAGTGGAAGGATCGCCAGAGCCCAATAGGTCAACGCTGGGGTGGCTGTGAGTGTGCCACTGACCTCCAGCCTGGGCAACAGAGTAAGACTTCAACTCAAAAAACAAACAGACAAACAAAAAACACTTGTTCCACTCTACAGATATTTATTAAGTATCCACTCTAAATCGAGAACTATGGTAAATGAGAGGGCTATCTTTGAAATTAATTGACCATACTATTTTCTAAGAAATGTTCTACCCCGGCTAAAATCACAATCTAGTTTTTCTTAAAAGTGCTTCTAAAACATTTCCAGAGGCCAGATGACTGGGCTCAGTGGCTCAGCCTGTAATCCCGCACTTTGGGAGGCCAAGATGAGTGAATTGCCTGAGCCCGCGGGATCGAGACCTGCCTGGGCAACTTGGCAAGCCCTCATCTCTACAATAAATAAAAAAAAAAAATTAGCCGGGCATGGTAGCATGCGCCTGTAGTTCCAGGTCCTTGGAAGGCTGAGGCGGAAGGATCGCCAGAGCCCAGCAGGTCGAGGCTACAGTGGCTAGGAGCTTGCCACTGCACTCCAGTCTGGACGACAGAGTGAGACTCCAACTCAAAAAAAAATAAAAATAAAAAGTAAAACTTTTCCAGAGAAGGATTCCTTAGGCCTAAGGACTTCTGTCAAGGGCATTTTGCAAGAAGTGACTCAGATATGTTGAAAAATCCTTAAAAATCTATAAGAATTTTGCCCTCTGCTCCATATTTGTTAATATGCATTTCTTTTGGAGGGGAGCTTTTTTCTTTTCTCATATTTGTTAATATGTATTTCAATATTAAAATAATATTTACGCCGGGCTCAGTGGCTCAGCCTGTAATCTCGCTTCTTTGGGAGGCTGAGGTGAGTGGATTGCCTGAGCCCGCGGGTTCGAGACCCACCTGTGCAACTTGGCGAGACCTCATCTCTACAATAAATCAAAATGAGCCAGGCGTGGTAGCGCGTGCCTGTAGTTCCAGCTACTTGGAAGGCTGAGGCGGAAGGATCACCGGAGCCCGGCAGGTTGAGGCTGCGGTGGCCGGGAGCAGCCACTGCACTCCAGTCTGGGTGACAGAGTGAGACTCCAACTCAAAAAATAAAAATAAAATAAAATAAAATAATATTTAAAATTTTTACCCTCATAAAGAGAAAATTTCCTTTAATAAGACCAGGAGTTGGGCCGGGCGTGATGGCTTATGCCTATAATCACAGCACTTTGGGAGGCAGAAGCAAGAGGATTGCCTGAGTTCAAGGGTTCAAGACCTGCCTGGGCAGCATGGCGAGACCTCGTCTCTACAATAAATCAAGGAAAATTAGCCAGGTGTGATGGTACACACCTGTGGTTCCAGCTACTTGAAGGCTGAGGCAGAAAGATTACCTGTGCCCAGCAGGTCGAGGCTGCGGTAGCTATGAGTGTGCCACTGCCCTCCAGCCTGAGCAACAGAGTAAGACTCCAACTCAACAAAAAAAAAAATAAAAAGACAGGAACAGTGTCTCACGTCTGTAATCCTAGCACTTTGGGAAACTGAGGCAGGATTGCTTGAGCCCAGGAGTTTGAGACCAGCCTAGAAAACACAGCGAGACCTCGTCTCTACAAAAAAAATTAAAAAATTAGCTGGGCACTGGTGACATGTGCCTGCAGTCAGCTACTCAGAAGCCTGAAGTGGAAAGATTGCTTGAGCCTAGGAGTTTGAGGCTGCAATGAGCCATCAATCCGCACTACAGCCTGGATTAGAGTGATACCCCGACCCTCCCCCCCAAAAATGTTGCATTTGTTAGAAAACTGTTTGGCTATAATTAACAGAAAACCTAAACGGTGGCTTAAATCACTGGAGGGTGGGAGTGTCTTTTTATCACAAAACAAGAAATCTGTAGGTGGGCAGTGATGTCTGGATGCTTCCACAATTACCTTGTTGTCCCAAGACTGAAGGATAGTAGCTATTGCAGCTTGAGATGAGATGTCCAAATTCAAGACAGTAGGGGTGAGGAGATCATATGACCACCCCTAGCTACAAGGGAGGCCAGGAAATTAAGGAGTTGTGATGTCATGTGTAGCTTATATCTCTCGAAATATTGTTTACACTCACCACTATTTTGAAATTATGGAATTTATTAGACATACCACTAGATCTTCTTATTTCATGCATTATTAAATAAACATATCACACATTTGTTTACTTCATAGTTTGATAACTGTGTTAAATTATAATCAGTTTCCTTTATAATCTGATGAACTTTATTTTATGTGTTTAAAAATATTATCAGGCCAGTTTCTCTGGCTAATGCCTGTAAGTCCAGTACTTTGGGAGGCTGAGGCAGGAGGATTTCTTGAGCCCAGGAGTTTGAGACCAGCTTGGGTAACATAGTGAGACCCCGTCACTACAAAAAACGAATTATTAAAAAATTAAAAATAGGCCAGGCTTAGTGGCTCAACCTGTAATCCCAGCACTTTGAGAAGCTGAGGGGAGTGGATTGCCTGAGACTGCAGGTTCGAGACCAGCCCGGGCAACTTGGCGAGACTTCGTTTCTACAATAAATAAAAATTAGCCAGGTGTGGTAGCGCACACCTGTAGTTCCAGCTACTTGGAAGGCTCAGACATAAGGATTGCCAGAGCACAGCAGGTCAACGCTGGGGTGGCTGTGAGTGTGCCACTGCACTACAGCCTAGGCAACAGAGTGAGATTCCAACTCAAAAAGAAAATTACTATTCTGAGAAGGAATCCACAGGAGTCACTAAAGGAACCTTTTCCCAAAAAAAAGGCATGAGTGGAGTGGACAGTAGCTTCTGATTTAACAAGGATTTTGTTTCCTTTGTTGTACATCATACATAATAGATGTTCAATAAGTATTTATTGAGTTGCATTTGGAGGACCTCAAGTAGTCTGCTGGATGTTTTCTCTTTCCTCCGTGTCACCACCCAAAGGCTGGGCATGCCACCAACCCAACTTCCTCCTAAGAGAGGAAGTTGATCAAGCTATCGCCATCCTGCATGCAATCCACACTGCCTAGGAGGCCAAAGCTGGCTTCCTCAGAGCCAGATCCTCCTTTGTGTTTTAAAGTGAGTGTCATGCACATGAAATGATTGAGATTATGATTACAGCACAGTGGGTGGTATCAGGAAAACTATTCACATGGAGCCCAAATATAAATGCTGCAAAACTATGAAATGTTTAAATATACTTGGCCTTGGCAAACTCTAATAACAGCCACTTGTGTAAGCGGTTTAGCAAGTTCATTTACATTATCCATTCACTGTGTTATGTTTTGTTTTCCTTTTACAATAAACTATACATTTCTGCCAACTCTTCATCCTTTCTTTCTTAGTCGAATTGCCATTTGCTCACGCAATATGGTGGTTTGCTCAAAAACCTAAGAGAAGCATTCCACTACTTTTCTTTTATTTTCCTTTCTTGTCTGCAACGACTCTTTCTGTTTACTCATCACAAAGCTCTTTTTATCCTGCCAGCGAAGCTGTGCTTGAGTGCTAATCTTAAGAATCTAAGCAGACTCTGAGGATGGCTGCCATCAAGGAGATGAACATGGGGTAAAGGCACAGTTCGATTCTAAGAACAAGCGTGCAGGGATATTGTGATAAGAAAACCCACAAATGGAAAATTGATGGTGGAAGAGACACGGAGGACTTCAATGCTATTAGTTTAAAAGGTTTCATAATAGGGCCCACATATAATGGCCTCATTCTTACAAATAGCAAAGACCCCAACAGTTACATAACCGCTCTAGAAGCAGGTGTCTTATCAGCCTGGCCACAGGATGATTGGAGATCGGGGTTGAAAAATTTAACTCTGAGACCAGACAGTAATGGTGATGGGCGAGGAAGTCAGAGCCGACTAGCAGCAGAAATGGTTGGAAAATGAGCCAGTGAAAAGGCAAACTAGAGCTTCTCATGTTCTCCCTGCCCAGGACCAGAACTTGTTCCAAAGTATGGGGGTAGATTCAAATCTTAACACAAGGTTAAGTGACAAGTCTACAGAGGGGTTGGGTACTTAGATCAGGGAGGCCCTTCATAGAGAGAGGTTGCAAGAGCTCAGATTGGTTTTGTTTGTTTTTCCAAATCTTTTATTTGGAAATATTTCGGACACACAAAACCAGGGAGAGTAATATTATATAATAAGCCCATGAACTTATCACATTGCTTAAACAGTTCCAAACATTTTGCTATATTGCTTCAACTATCCCGCCTATCTATTTATTTGTGTTATTTTTTTGTAGAGACAAGGCTCACTATGTTGTCCTGGCGGGGCTCAAGCTCCCTGACTTAAGCAATCCTCCTGCTTCGCCCTCCCAAAGTGCTGGGATTACAGGCATGAGCCATAGCGCCCTGCCTCTCCCACCAATTCATTTAAAGTTCAGTTTTTAGCCCACCGATTTCTATCTATACCATCTTCCTTGGAGATTCTCATGACTCCAGCTATCACCTTGATGCATCTGAGCTCCAAGTGTGGTGCTCCAGGCCCATCCTCTTGATGCCTCCCCAGCTGCCTGCTGGATTTGTCTGTTTCAATGTCCCATGGCACGTCAGTCTGTGGCAGGTACTGCTGGTTGTCCTCTTGGCATCCTCCCTAACTCGATCTCGTATCCTGCTAGAGAACCTCACTTCAACTGAGGTATGGGCAGGCATATGCCATGGGGAAGGCCGAGCTCCTCCCCAGCCCCAGAGATTAATCTTAATTAGTCTAAGCTATCTAAAATAATGCATTCCCCCTTTTGGATGATTGGTTTAAGAATGTGCATGTGATGCAAATCAGGCTAATGACTCTTGATAGGAAGTATGCCGGAGGTGCAGGATTCTAAAAAGTCTCCCTCTCTCTTATGAGGAATATGAGAAAGGGGTCCACTCTCTTTATTTCTTGGAGCCAGATCCTTGTAGTTTCTCAGTTAACCCACTTACTACCTAGTGACTCTGGGCAAGTTACTTAATTTCTCTGTACCTTGGTTTCCTCACCTGTAAAATGGGGCAAATAGAAGTAACTCGTAGGGTTCCTGTGAGGAACAAAAGAATTGATATATGTAAAGTGCTTAGAACGGTGTTCGGCCTATCAAAAGTGCAATGCAAATTTTAGCTAATACTATTATTTTGTGAGGATGTGATGCTTAGAGCTATCGCAGCTATCTTGTGACCGTGAAGGGACAAACTTTAGGACTAAGACCAAGTCACTGTGCATGAAAGAATGGAAATGTGGAAAAGACCTTAATCATTGATGATATTGTCAAGCTATTGAATTAAACAACCCTGGAACTACCCTTTTCTTGAATTTTTCATTAAGTGAGATAATTTTTCTTGTTGTATGTGCCTTTTTGGTTGAATTTTCTACTAATTGCAGCCAAAATCATCCTAATTGGTACATATCCCAAACCAAACTTTTTCTCCCCAAAGCTCACTGGAGTTTATTACCTTTTTTTTTTTTGAGTCAGGGACTCACTCTGTTGCCCAGGCTGGAATGCGGTGGCACCATCACAGCTCACCGCAGCCTCAAGCTCCTGAGTTCAAGTGATCCTTCTGCCTCAGCCTCCTGAGTAGCTGGACTACAGGCACACACCACCACTCCTGGCTAATTTTAATTTTTTGTGGAGACGAGGTCTCACTATGGTGCCCAGGCTGGTCTTGAACTCCCAGGCTGAAGCAATTCTCACATCTCGGACTCCCAAAGTGCTGGGATTACAAGTGTGAGCCACTGCACCTGGCTGCCATTCAGACTTCTTTATAAATCACCATATCTAGTCAGTTTTGTCAGTGTTTTCTTCCAACATTCCCTTTTCTTTGCCCAATTAAGGACAAAACAAAAAAATGGTGCAGCTGATGCCCTGAAATAGCCCTGGTGAGAGGTAAGGGGCTCATGTAACACAGAAGTATTAATCATGGCCACATCTGTCTCTTTCACAGAGTCTAGCACATAGTAGGCATTCATTACACATTTGTGGAGTAAATGGATGGAAGAATGGAGGGATAGATGGATGAGACATTTTCCAAACGAAGATTTTTCAGATAATAACCTTTCAGAGAAAGAAATCTTCTGCCATATATGTTTGTTTACTCACTAAACAAAGTTGCTTTAAGTCTTTTGAACCTGCAATATGCTTCTTTGTATTAAGAATCAATAAGCCCAAACTTTACCTGTACAATGACCATTTGTATACTTAATACTGAATTGTACCCCACATCTTTAAAATAAAATAAAAATAAAGAGTTGTTTTAAAATGCCAGAATATTATATTAAATTTTAAAAATTAAAAGAATCAAAACAGCCAGGCTCGGTGGCTCAGTCTGTAATCCCACGTCTTGGGAGGCTGAGTCGAGTGGATTGCTTGAGCCCGTGGGTTCGAGACCCGCCTGGGCAACTTGGCGAGACCTCCTTTCTACAACAAATCAAAAAAATTAGCTGGGCATGGTAGCACGCGCCTGTTCCAGCTACTTGAAAGGCTGAGGCGGAAGGATCTCCGGAGCCCAGCAGGTCGAGGCTGCGGTGGTCAGGAGTGTGCCACTGCACTCCAATCTGGGTGACAGAGTGAGACTCCAACTCAAAAAAAAAAGAAACAAGAGGAGACGACTCGACTAATCAGTGGGATTCAGTTTAACTCACCAGAGAACTTTTCTTCACCAGTTTCTTTGGGGTTCCACGAGCATAACTAGAGAAATGCTACGGCAATATGTTTTTTGATGAGCACAGTACCATTAGCTAACAACTGAAATTATACTTGAATAGAAACCAACGTTAGCTGGGTTTAAAAATATATATTTAGGCAGTATTCTGAAACTGAAAGCTCTCTGCTGCTTTATATAGGACTGAGCACGATAATGATATTATATAATAATACAGTAGGTGAAATTTCATAAATGTCCCAGGGCCACCATAAATTCAACAAGAAGTCACATGCTCAAATGCCTTTAGAGGTCAAGAAGTAAATGAGTGAAGCAGATGAATATTGAAAAACATACATTGCTAGAATGATACTAAATGGCAATTGATCCTCAATGTCACTGTTAGGGAATAATGGATACTCTCTTTTTTTGAGTTGGAGTCTCACTCTGTCACCTAGGCTGGAAGGCAGTGGCACACTCCCAGCCACCACAGCCTCAACCTGCTGGGCTCAGGTGGCCCTTCTGTCTCAATCTTCTAAACAGCCAGAATTACAGGCATGCACCATCATGCCTGGCTAGTTATTTTTATTTATTGTAGAGATGAGGTCTCCCCCAAGTTGCCCAGGCTGGTCTCAAACCCATGGATGCAGGCAGTACTCTCATCTCAGTCTCCCAAGATGCTAGGATTATAAGCATGAGCCACCATGCCCAGCTAATGGGTACTCTCATGTGAATAAGGGCCAGCTCATTCAGGGCTTCAAGAGAATGGAGAATATAGTAGACCCAGGGTGTCAAAGGCATTCCTTTTTATTTTTTTCAATAGAAGTCTGGATTTAAATGTAAATTTCATAGCTTTTCACTATTAGGGATTTATGCAAATTTTTTTAAAATGTTGCATGGACCAAAACATATCCCTGGGTTGCCAGCTTTAGAGCAATCCGTGTATCAACTATTCACTTAAGGTCCATCCTCATAACTATATAAACACTCGCAAACTCAGATATCGTAGAAAAGTGAAATATCACTCTCCCTGAATTTTTATGGCTTAACCTATTCCAGACCAAAGAATTTTCTGGAGTTTAGGTATCCTAAAATACACAATGAAAGAAAAAAAAGACCGGGTTCGGTGGCTCAGCCTGTAATCCCAGCGCTTTGGGAGGCCGAGGTGAGTGGATTGTCTGAGCCCACAGGTTCGAGACCCACCTGGGCAACTTGGTGAGCCCTCACCTCTACAATAAGTCAAAAACTAGCCGGGCATGGTAGTGCATGCCTGTAGTTCCAGCTACTTAGAAGACTGAGGTGGAAGGATTGCCGGAGCCCAGCAGGTCGAGGCTGCGGTGGCCGGGAGGGGCCACTGCACTCCAGTCTGGGTGACAGAGTGAGACTCCAACTCAAAAAAAAAAAAAAAAAATTAGCCGGATGAGGTAACCTGTAGTTCCAGCTACTTGGAAGGCTGACACAGAAGTATCACTGGGTTGACTCTGGGGTGGCAGTGAGTGTGCCACTGCACTCCAGCCTGGGCAATAGAGTGAGACTCTGACTCAAAAAAAAAAATTACAATTTAACACTTTTAAATAGTTATTGCCCAGAAAAATTATCATTTGTATTCTGAATAAATTATATTGTCACTTCTAACCACTACTAATGCAAATAATTTTTTTTTCTTTGATTTAGAGACAGAGTCTTATTCTGTCACCCAGGCTATCATGGCTCACTGCAACTTCAAACTCCTGGGTTCTAACAATCCTCCTGTCTCAGTCTCCCAAGTAGCTGAGACTACAGGTGCATGCCACCACACCCAGTTAATTTTTAAATTTTTTATAGAGACAGGGTCTCATCATGTTGCCCAGGCTAGTCTTGAACTCCTGGCCTCAAGTGGTTCTTCTGCCTCCCAAAGTGCTGGAATTACAGGTATCAGACACTGCTCCCAGCCTACCAAAATATCCTTACATTACTTTAATTGGTTGGTTTTTTAAAGAGGTTGATCATTAAAATAATTATGTTAGAAAAATTCTGTTCACTGGACGCCATTAGTGTCTTGTTTCTCAAAAAAACTATTTTGAACTATACTGAAAAAATGTAAATAGATGGACATCTTAACAGATAAAGTATTTGTCAAATTTATTCTGTGTAATTTAGATTACTCTTTTATCAAGGAAAAAAAAGGAAAACACAGGCATTTATTACTAGCAGGTAATTGGAATAGAGAAATTGGCCTCAGACTATTCTTACCAATGACAGCGGTAGGCAAGACAAAAAACAACACTGATGAAGACTGATAGCAACAGTGTCATTCTTGAAAATTGTGGGAACTTCTACCGACCATATATGCACATGAGCTATGGCTCGTGGCACATATCCAATCATCTAGAAAGAACGCTAATTAGTCCTCACTAAATTCTAAGAAATCGCTAATTTTAGTTTGTGAATACCAGAGTTTCATAACCCTTAATAACTCAGTAAGTTTCAACTCTAGATCAATCTACACCCTATGCTTGCTTTTCTGTCTACTCATTCTCATTTTCCAGAGGAAAAAGAGCTGATGATAACAATAAAGTGCCACTTTATGGGCAAATTTGGGGAGTTCATGCAAGCATTCACTTTTGCGATTCTAGTATGGCTTACTTCTATTTGAAGGATGTGTACATGTCCTAAAGTCTAAATATTAGAAAATTTCGTGCTAAAACACTGTTGATACAAATATATACTACTGCATGTTATAAGTTAACCAAAACCCCAGAGCAAACTGATAATGATGAAGCTTAACTGAGCATGGGAAGTAAAAATAGCAACTTTGGAAAACCACAACCAACCTAAAACAACACTGATGAAGACTGATAGCAGCAGTGTCCTTCTTGAAAACTGTGGGAACTTCTACCAACCATATATGCACATGAGCTACAGCCTCGTGGCACATATCCAATCTTCTAGGAAGAAGGCTTAATTAGTCCTCACTAAATTCTAAGAAATCGCTAATTTTAGTTTGTGAATACCAGAGTTTCATAACCCTTAATAACTCAGTAAGTTTTAAGTAGGCCTTAGTGAAAATGAATGCCCTTAGAATTGGCTGAGATTAAAAAAAAAAAAAAAAAGAATTGGTTGAGACAGTACTTGTAAGAACTGGCACCATACTTTTCAAAGTAACTTCAAGCCGGGCTGGGTGGCTCAGCCTGTAATCCCCCGCCTTTGGGAGGCTGAGGTGAGTGGATTGCCTGAGCCCTCAGGTTCGAGACCCGCCTGGGCAGGCGAGACCTCATCTCTACAATAAATTTTTTTTAAAAAATTGGCTGGGCGTGGTAGCGTGCGCCTGTAGTTCCAGCCACTTGGAAGGCTAAGGCGGAAGGATCGCCGGAGTCCAGCAGGTCGAGGCTGCGGTGGCTGGGAGCGGCCACTGCTACTCCAATCTGGACGACAGTGAGACTCCAACTCAAAAAAAAAAAGTAACTTCAAAGAGGTCATGGCCTTCCTAGGTTGGTACAATGTGCAAAGTGATCGTCTGTTCATTTTCCTTATATGTTGGGGCTCCTTGAGGAGAGGCCCAGATTAGCCTTTACAGAAAGTCTGTTTGACGAGTTACCACTAGTTACCGTCTACCATATTAGTCCAGACCATCATCTCCTCACAGTTAAAGAACCTAATACCTACTACGAATAAAAATTACCAGCTCCTAAATTAGTAGCTATCAGCCAACGTTCTCCATAATACTCCTGGTGTTCAAAAGTAATAAAGGGAGCATATGAGTCATTTTCAATATTTGTTTTATAAAACAGGCTGGATGCTGTGGCACAACCCTGTAATCCTAGCACTTTGGGGGGGTGAGGCAAGATTGCTTGAGCCCAGGAGTTTGAGACCAACTTGGGCAACATAGCAAGAACCCATCTCTAACTAAAAACAAGAAAATGCCAGGCTCAGTGACTCAGCCTGTAATCCCAGCACTTTGGGAGGCTGAGGCAAGTGGATTACCTGAGCACATGGGTTCGAGACCCACCTGGGCGACTTGGCGAGACCTCGTCTGTACAATAAATCAAAAATTAGCGGGGCATGGTAGCATGCACCTGTAGTTTGGCTACTTGGAAGGCTATTCAAGTCCGTCCCATTTTTAAAAGATGTGCTCAAGATCCCACCCCTGCAGCCTTCAGAAAGCTCCCATGTCTTTTCAATTATCCACACTTGTTGATTTATTATCCCAGTTTTTTAACATTTGCTAACCCAAATCCCAAATGGATCCTGTGTTCAACCTATCCTTAGAATCAGAATTGCACAAACACAATGCTCCAAGTTGATAAACAGTCAACAAATGAATGACACATTTTCTGAATGAAGCCAAATTTTTAGGGCAGTCTGTGAAGCTCATCTGTTTAATTTACATAATTCATAGTATCCTAAAAAAAAAAAGGGGAGGGGGAGGACCAGGCTTGGCAGCTCAGCCTGTAATCCCAGTGCTTTGGGAGGCCGAGATTTGAGTGGATTGCCTGAGCCCGTGGGTTCGAGACCCACCCGGGCTACTTGGCAAGACCGCATCTCTACAATAAATCAAAAAAAATTAGCCGGGCATGGTGATGCGTGCCTGTAGTTCTGGCTACTTGGAAGGCTGAGGTGGAAGGATCGCTGGAGCCCAGCAGGTCAAGGCTGTGATGGCTGAGAGTGTGCCACTGCCCTCCAATCTGGGTGACAGAGTGAGACTCCAACTCAAAAAAAAAAAAATAGGAAGCTTTTCCTATATATAATGCCATTATTATACCTAATAAAATGAATAATTATTCAACAATATCATCTACTACCTAGTTTTTTGGGGGGGTTTTTTGCACGTTCAGGGCCACCCCGGTGTCAACCAACTGGACTCCAACAATCCTTCCGCCTCAGCCTTCCAAGTTGCCGGAACTACAGGTGCATACTACTGCACCTGGCTAATTTTTTAAAAATTTATTGTAGAGACACAGTTTCGCCAAGTTGCCTGGGCTGGTCTCGAACCCGTGGGCTCAAGCAATCCACTCGCCTCGGACTCCCAAAGTGCAGGGATTACAGGGTGAGCCACTGAGCCCAGCCTACTACCCAGTTCTTATTCAACTTTCCCCCAGTTGTTCCAAGATTGTTTGTTTTTTTTCTCTTTCCCCTAACCAGGATCCAGTCAATTTTTATACCTTGCTTTTGATTGCGTGCTCTCTCTCTCTCTCTTTTTGAGTCAGTGTCTCATTCTCTCACCCAGGTTGGACCACGTGGCTTGACCACAGCTCACTGTATCCGTGAACTCTTGGGCTCAGGCAATCCTTCTGCCTCAACCTCCTGTGTAGCTAGAACTACAGGCATGTACCACAATATGCAGCTAATTTTTTTTTTTTTTTTTTTTTTGTAGAGATGAGGTCTCCCTACATGTTGAGACATTGCCCAGTCTGGTCTCAAACTCCTGGCCTCAAGTGATCCTCCTGCCTTGACCCCCCAATATGCTGTGATTATAGGCGTGAGCCAACATCCCTGTCCCCTTATCTTTTTAGTCTAAAGTCATTCCCATTCTTTTTTTGACATTGACTTTTTAAATTGATAAGCAGTTTTAGGAACAGAGTTTTAATTATGTTAAATAACTCTATAGGAAAGACATTTTTTATTTTCCCTTGTTTACAAAAAAAAGCTCTTGTTATGAGATTTTGGAAATTAACAATCATCAGTTAATATGGTTCTAAGTTAAATAAGTATTGAAGGGTGAAAAGTGTGAATTTACTGACTATTTCAAAAACTCTAGCAATCATTAGCTCCAACTCCTAAAGCTCGTTATTTAGTTGCTAGGAGGTTAATTTTCTGTTACATAAGAAAGAGACCATATCTACTTTACAGAGTAAGTAAAGATTATTATGAGGCAATTATGTAAATGCCCAGCATAAAGTAGAAGCTCAATAAATGCTGGTTTCTTTCCCCTAAGTCCCATTTTTAAAATCTAAGAATGGGATACTTCTGGTAAACTTCCCAAGTTTGCCTTGTCCTTTGAATATTTTGTTGCCAAGTCACTTGCAAAACATTACAAAGTCCAAACTACAGTTTTAAGTTATATTTTACCTTTGTTTGCTTTCGGGCTGTGTTTTTTGCTTTTTGTTGTTTTGTTTTTGGGTTGGAGTCTCACTGTGTTGCCCAGGCTGGAGTGGAGTGCAGTGCACACGCTCATGGCCACCCCAGCGTCGACCTGCTGGGCTCCGCCTCAGCCTTCCAAGGAGCCAGAACTATAGGCGCGCGCTACCACACCAGGCTAACTTTTGAGTTATTGTAGAGACGAGGTCTCGCCAAGTTGCCCTGGCTGGTTTCGAGCCCGCGAGCTCAGGCAATCCACTCGCCTCAATCTCCCAAAGTGCTGGGATTATAGGCTGAGCTACTGAGCCCGGCCAGGGTTGTGTTTTGAAAGTAGTATCTGCGCACCTTCATTTTGAGTTTATTTAGCTAAAATGATTTATAAAAAGCACTTCTAAAGATAATTTAAGATAAAATTATTACTATTGTAAATGTAACATGTAATATGTTTTCAATTTTTCTTTTTTTTTTGAGTTGGAGTCTCACTCTGTCGCCCAGCCTGGAGTGCAGTGGCTGCTCCCGGCCACCGCAGCCTCGACCTGCTGGGCTCCGGCGATCCTTCCACCTCAGCTTTCCGAGTAGCCGGAATTACAGGCATGCGCTACCACGCCCGGCTGATTCTTTGATTTATTGTAGAGATGAGGTCTCGCTGCCCAGGCAGGTCTCGAACCCGCGGGCTCAGGCAATCCACTCACCTCAGCCTCCCAAAGCGCGGGATTACAGGCTGAGCCACCGAGCCCAGCCAGTTTTTTGTTTTTTTGTTTTGTTTTGTTTTTTGAGTTGAAGTCTCACTCTGTCGCCCAGACTGGAGTGCAGTGGCTGCTCCAGGCCACCGCAGCCTCAACCTGCTGGGCTCCGGCGATCCTTCTGCCTCAGCCTTCCGAATAGCTGGAACTACAGGCGCGCTACCACACCTGGCTAATTTTTGATTTATTGTAGAGATGAAGTCTTGCCAAGTTGCCCAGGCGGGTCTCGAACCCGTGGGCTCAGGCAATCCACTCACCTCAGCCTCCCAAAGGCGCGGGATTACAAACTGAGCCACCGAGCCCGGCTTTCAATTTTTTTGAGGTTGTATTTCTGCCAGTATTATGTCTTTAAAATATGACATTTGGAAAATAATAAAAACAGAGTTTCAAATTATTTGCCTGACGGTATGAACACTATTGTAATACAACTACTTTTTAATTATTTATTTATTTATTTTTAGACATAGGATCACGCTCTGTTGTGTGTTCAGGAGTGCAGTGGCACCATCATAGCTCACTGCAGCCTTGACCTCCTGAACTCAAATGATCCTCTTGCCTCAGCCTTCCTAGTAGTTGGGGCAGCAGGTGACAGCCACCGCATCTGACTGGGTTTTTTTTTTTCGAGTTGGAGTCTCACTCCTCGCCCAGGCTGGGGTGCAGTGGCATGCTCACTGCCACCCCAGCATCGACGTGCTAGGCTCAGGCGATTCTTCCCCCTCGGCCTTCCAAGTAGCCAGAACTACAGGCACATGCTACCATGCCCAGCTAATTTTTTTTTTTTTTACTTGTAGAGACAAGATCTCAACAATTTGTTCGGGCTGGTCTCAGACCTGTGACTCCGGCAATCCACTCACCTCGGCCTCCCAAAGTGCTGGGATTGCAGGCTGAGCCATCAAGCCCCGCCCTGGTTAAACTAAAAATAAAATGTTTGTAGAGACAAGGGTCTCACTATGTTGCCCAGGTTTCCTTGAACTCCTGGCCTCAAGTGATCTCTCTTGGCTTTCTAAAGTTCTGGGATTATAGAAATATAACCACTGCACCGGGCCCTTAAAGAACTACTTTTAAAAAATTAAAGAAGGCTGGGCGCGGTGGCTCATGCCTATAATCTCAGCACTTTGGGAGGCCAAGAGAATTGCCTGAGCCCACGAGTTCAAGACCAGCCTGGACAACTTGGTGAGACCTCATCTCTACAATAAATACAAAAATTAGTCAGGCGTGGTGATGCATGTCTGAAGTTTCAGCTACTTGGAAGGCTGAGGCAGAAAGATCGCCTGGGCCCAACAGGACAAGGCTGCGTTGACTGTGAGTGTGCCACTGCACTCCAGCCTGGGTGACACAGTGAGATTCTGACTCAAAAAAATAATAATTAAAGCGATACACTTTGGACAGTCTATATCATCTTACTGATTCTCTCATTAATGAATCAAGCATTTTATTTATGTTTATTGTACAAAAACATTAAAGAAATGCATAATATATAACATTTACATTTTCTGGGAAAAATGAAATAGAAGCTAACTTATTATCTTTGAAGTGGAAAGATCAAATTAGACACTAAATATTAAAAGAATAATTCTTTTCAGAGTACCATTTAAGAAGAATGCAAAATGGATAGAATAGGTGTGAAAATACTCTACTTAGATTTTTCTTATATTCATAATTATATTTTGAGGTTAAATTTGACACAGTAAATAGCTATAAAGGGGGGAAGGGAGCCATCTTTTAAAGCAGGATTTTCATTGTGTTATGTTGCAATGCAATTGATGATCAATAATAAATTGAGTATAATTTTCAAACTATATCTTAGTCATCATCTACCTACAAAGGGCAACTATTTTGGTGTTTTTGCCAACACTAAATTCATACAATCTATGGCCAGGTAACACCAAATAAAGGTCATCGTACATAATTATATAGGTCAATTCTAGAATTATAATAATAATTTCATAACAATAAGTCATAAAAGAATGTATGTGTATTTTTGTTACTTTCTCTGGTCATATATTTAGTATGTTTTAGAAGATTATATACAACTACTAAAACAATTTTCTTTTCCTATAACTTCACAGAGCTACTTTTATTTACTGAATGTGGAGTGATTATATTATAAAGTTAAGCCCTTTTGTGAATTTCAATTGTCACATGAATATGCACATGTGTGTTCATATTTGAAAGACTGTATTATGGTTTGTTTGCTATTAATCACCATCATGCAGGATAATAAAGAAAAACCAACATGAGGTATTAAACATGATTGTTCATGTTTGCTGAAAAATACTTTATCAACAAGAACAAATAGTTGATTGGCCCCAGGAGATCTAATCTCCTTATATTAAACTGAAGTGAGTGAAAGTAGACTGCATAGAAAATGCTATACGATTATAGAGGAAAACAACTTCAATTAAAGCTGTGGGCTTTTAAAATTTCCCAGTATTAAAACAGAACTCTCCTAGCACTTTGGGAGGCAGAGGTGAGAGGATTGCTTGAGCTCAGGGGTTTGAGACCAACCTGAGCAACATGGTGAGACCTCATCTCTACAATAAATCAAAAAGTTAGCCAGGCATGGTGACGCATGCCTGTGGTTCCAGCTACTTGAAGGCTGAGGTGGAAGAATCGCCTGAGCCCAGCAAGTCGAGGCTGTGGTGGCCGTGAGCGTGTCACTACACTCCAGTCTTGGTGATAGAGTTAGACACCAACTCAAAAAGAAAAAAAACCAGAACTCAACACCAACAAGCTAGTAATCACAAATAAGAGAACTATTTTTAAGCGAATTTCCTACCAATTAGTGACCTGAACCCTCCTCTCCTGTCTGGCTGGTTTGCTCACTGTGGAATCCTTCTCCCTCTTCTCTCATCTCTGCCAATTACAGCAGATTACAGGCTCTGCCTCTTTCTTTCTTGAACTACAGTAGTTTTGCATGTTTTTATGCCATGCAATTTAATAATTATATACTGTTTTGCCCTAGTCTCTAATTGTATGAGGCATGTTACATATTCTCTTCTCAATTAGACTGTAGTCCCAGAGGCTAGAACTATGGGTCATACTTCTGTTTATTGTTTTTTATGCTAAGCGTGGTAGGCACTCAGTTATGTCTTATGGATTATTTATAGGAAAATTCAAAAAGAGCAATTGATTTTTTACAACTGTGGCCAGAGCTCAAAGCAAATGACCTTGTGTCTGTGAGGGATAGCAAGAATCCTCACTGGGCACTGATACTTTCAAATTTATTCAGATCCTCTGGTTACAGTACGCATAAATATACTCAAGTTGGTTTAGGTAGATAGGCCTCTATGCTAAGCAGACAGCAGGGTTTCATGGAACCCAACTGCAGGTTGATGATTAAGACTACCCAGCTCTGAAACTGGAAATGGAAAGGTCAGAAACCAGTCTCTTTTTCCAAAAGCCGGCATGATCTCCCTTCTCTAATTTGTATGTGTATAACATGGTTACTCCAGCATCCTTCTATGGTCTTCCAAGCACGGGATCCACAGGAAACTGACTCAGCCTTTACATCCCATTTCCAAATTTCTGGCAGGAAAAATATGATTGACTTGTAATGGGTTAGATATTAATTCCTGGCCCAATCAACTCACCTGGATGGCAAGTATCAGGAGGTTTGATATCCATTTTCAGCAGGGCTGATGAAAAAAGTCACAGAAGACAGGCAAATTGATTGAAATTCCTATATTTAAAATCTGAAGGAAATTGTAATAAAAGGTGTTTGTTTGTTTTGAGGTAGAGTCTTACTCCTTCACCCAGGTTGGAGTGCAGTGGCACACTCACAGCCACCCCAGTGTTGACCTACTGGGCTCTGGTGATCCTTTGCCTCAGCCTTCCAAGCAGCCGGAACTATAGGCATGTGCTACCATACCCGGCTAATTTTTTTGATTTATTGTACAGACAAGGTCTCATCATGTGTCCCAGGTTGGTCTCAGACCCCTGAGCTTAGGTCATCCTCTCACCTCTGCCTCCCAAAGTGCTGGGATTACACACTGAGCCACTGAGCCTGGTCCAGTAAAAGTTTTCAATGAGTGTCTTCCTGATTACAAGGCGCTTTCTCTGAGAATTTTACTCTTTGCCCAGTGAGATGGGCCTACAACAGACACATTAGTGCTAAACGACACTGACCAGTCTCTTTTTCCTTGGACTAGACCAAGGTGGTCACTGTTCCTAAGTCAAGCCAAACCGATTCCCCCCTCCCCCCGGGAAATTTGATTTGAGGTCAAGAAAATGCTCATGGGTCTAGAATAATCTTTTGAGATGAAAGGCTGTCAACTCATTGGGACCACTTTTCCCAATTCTGAGCCCAGGTAAGGGGAGAGAGACCGTCTGTAGTAAGAGAAGAACAAAGCAAGTCACCTTAAGGAAGCAGGACTGAAGGAAGGGAGCCAACTCTGCCTGGATTCTTTAAGACTGAGAGGTTTCTGATTCCAGAAGCTCAACTACTTTACTGCCCTTGAGCTCTGAGAGACATCTCCAACATTCTTTTTTGCTTAAATTAGCTTGAGTTAGTTTCCGTTATTTGCAACCAAAATAGTTGTAACTGAGACATCCAGATTAAAAGTTTAAAAAAAAAAGTCTTCCCTACACTTGCCCATTGAGACAAGTCAGCTGTATCAAGATGCCAATTTTTCATTGCTATGAAAAGCTTCTAAATTTATCTGTAGACTCACATGTCTACGTGGCTATACAATACATCTGATGGTGACTCATGAGGATTAAATAGTATGGGAAGCCTCTATTACCTGGTTCTCAGTTGGAAGTTAGATGTTTTCCTGAAAGGAAACAATTTATGAAGAAACAATGACCTTGAATTTTTTGTCATTTAATATATGTGCTATTATAATTGATGTTTGTTACCGTATTCAAAGCACATGTATACACATTCTCTCATTTGACTTTCACAATAATCCTTTAAGAAAGTATCATGATATCATTCCTATTTCATAAATGAGGCCAGGCTCGGTGGCTCAGCCTGTAATCCCAGCACTTTGGGAGGCTAAGGCAAGTGGATTGCCTAGCACGTGGGTTCGAGACCCACCTGGGCAACTTGGTGAGACCTCGTCTCTACAATAAATCAAAAATTAGCTGGGCGTGGTAGCGTGCACCTGTAGTTCGGCTACTTGGAAGGCTGAGGTGGAAGGTTCGCCTGAGCCCAAGGAGATCGAGGCTGCGGTGGCCGTGAGTGTGCCACTGCACTCCAGTCTGGGCGACAAAGTGAGACTCCAACTCAAAAAAAAAACAAAAACAAAACATAAATGAACTAGCTGAGACTCAGGGAGATCAAGTGATCTTGATAATAAGTGACACTGATCAAGTTCAGTGTCCACAATCTAGGAAGGCTACAACACAGAATCAAAACCAGTGTCATTTAGGTACTTCTGACTCATATTAGTCTTTGTCTTCTTATTACAGGGAATTTTTAGATAGTTTTGCTTTCTGTTTTCCTTTAAAAACTCATTTTTTCTATTGAGGTATAAAATGGGTACAAAAGAGTGCACAAATCCTAAGTGTACAGCTCAATGAATAATCACAAAATGAACACACCAGAAGGCATGAAGCCACCTTCTTGGTAATAGATTTGCCTGTTTTTAAACTTTATATACATGAAATCATGCTGTGTGGTAAACTTCTTTTACTCATGTGAGATTCATTCACATGAATCATGTTGTGCGTGACAATACATTAATTTCTGTTCCCACATAGTATTCTATTTTATGTGTCTTTTCTATTATCAATAGATATTTGGATTATGTTCAGCTTGAGGCTATAATGAATGATACTGTCATAAGCATTCATGAATACATCTTTTTTTTTTTTTTTTTTTAGTTGGAGTCTCACTCTGCCCCCCAGGCTAGAGTATAGTAGCATACTGCTTATAGCCACCGCAGCCTCAACCTCTGGGCTCTGGCGATCCTTCCACCTCAGCCTTCCAAATAGTTAGAACTACAGGTCTGGCTAATTCTGTGATTTATTGTAGAGATGCAGTCTCATCAAGTTGCCCAGGCTGGTCTCGAAACTATGAGCTCAGGCAATCCTCTCACCTCAGCCTCCCAAAGTTCTGGGATTATGGGTGTGAGCCACCACGCCCAGCTGAATACATCTTTTAGTATACCATATAGGTGCCCTATTGAGTAAATACCTATGAGTGAAATTGCTGTATCAAAAGTACAAAGTTAATAGCTTCTGTTAGGCAGTTTTCCAAAGTGCTTGTATCAGTTTACACTTCCACTGTATTAATATAGGAAAATTCCAGCTATTTCATATTCTCATCAGCACTTAGTGTTTTCTGTTTTTAATTTAATTTAATTTAATTTAATTTTTTTGAGTTGGAGTCTTACTTCATCACCCAGGCTGGAGTGCAGTGGCATGCTCATGGTCCCTCCAGCGTCAACCTGCTGAGCTCTGGTGATCCTTCCGCCTCAGCCTTTCAAGTAACCAAAACTACAGGCACGCACTACCATGACCAGCTAATTTTTTATTTATCGTAGACAGGCGGTCTCACCAAGTTGTCTGAACTGGTCTTGAACCCGCGGGTTCAGGCAATCCACTTACTTCGGCCTCCCAAAGTGCTGGGATTACAGTCTGTTTTTAATTTTAGTCATTTTGGTGACTGTGTAATAAAGACATATCTCAATGTGTATTTAATTTGCTTTTCCCTGATAACTAATGAGCTTAAGCATGTTTTTATGTTTACTGGTCATTTGGATATCCTCTTTTATGAAGGGGCTTTTCAAGATTTTGTCCATTTTCTATTGGTTTGTAGGAATTCCTTATGTATTCTGTGTATAAGCCCTTTGTAATATGCACTGTAAATATATTATCCCCCACTGTGGTTTGCAATTTCGGCTTTGAATTTTTGACTTCAAAGAAATGGAAATATCTTATTTGCATTTTTGTGCTTCTTTTAAAAAACATAACAATTTCAATTATTTGGGATAAAATCTGGTGAAACAAGATACTCAAATGACACTTCTGTCTCCTTTTTAGTCAACCCCAAAAGCTGAGACCAAACAACTGGGTGACCAGTACGCCCACAACCATTCTGGACTTGTTAAGAGGGTGCAAGCCGGGCTCAGTGGCTCAGCCTGTAATCACGCGCCTTTGGGAGACTGAGGTGAGTGAATTGCCTGAGCCCGTGGGTTCGAGACCTGTCTGGGCAGTGAGACCTCATCTCTACAATAAATAAAAAAATCAGCCGGGCATGGTAGCACA
>NW_007247309.1:448033-451192 GCF_000164805.1 Carlito syrichta | reverse complement strand
AAAAAAAAAAAAAAAAAAAAAAGAGGGTGGAAACACGTCTGTCTCTTATAAACCCACCATTAGCCTTAAAAGTATAAGCAGGTGGAGGTAGAAAAGACTGAAGGAGTGGGGATTTTTTTAGAAAGTACTTTCTCCTCCCTCTACCTTCACATGGGGGCAGATACAAAGGTGCCCCCTTTCCTCACCTCAATCCAAAGGAAAGGTGTCTCAAGGCGACCTCCTAGAATTTGTCCCCTAGAGTTTTAGGAACACAGACTTGGGTCTGATCCTTGCCAAGTGTGCAGATGGAAAAAAATGGCCAAAGCTTCACCTGCTTGTGTGGTCACATTTGGTATAAACAGTTATCAGTGGTCAAAGAAAAACATGTACTAGGAAACAAAGTAGAATCCATAAAAAATTGTTAGTCTTGTGTATTACAGAGAAAAAATATTTAGTTGGCTCATGATTCTAGAGACTGGGCAGTCCAAATTCAAGGAGTCATATCTGGCAAAGGCCTTTTTTTTAATAATCAATATTTTTTATTACGATATTGTGGGGTACAGTTAAGGGTTAGGTATACAAATATGCTTCATTCAGGCACCCTTGTTGATAAGAGGTGTCTCCCTGTCTCCAGACAGATGTTTACTATCATTAATCCCATCTCCCTTTCCCCTCCATAGTTTCCCACAACTGTCAGTCATTTTCTTATGGTAATATGTTGGATGATCAAGGTCCACTATATGAGTGAGAACATGTGATACTCAGATCTTTGTTTCTGTGAGAGGTCACTCAGTATTATAGACTCCAGGTTGCTGCGAAATTCATGATTGTGTTCTTTTTTTTTTTTTTTTTTTTTTTTTGAGTTGGAGTCTCACTCTGTCACCCAGACTCCCGGCCACCGCAGCCTCGCCCTGCTGGGCTCCAGCAATCCTTCCACCTCAGCCTTCCAAGTAGCTGGAACTACAGGTGTGCGCTACCACGCCCGACTTATTTTTTTATTTATTGTAGAGATGAGGTCTCGCCAAGTTGCCCAGGTGAATCGCGAACCCGTGGGCTCAGGCAATCCACTCACCTCAGCCTCCCAAAGGCGCGGGATTACAGGCTGAGCCACTGAGCCCAGCTTGATTTTGTTCTTTTTTATGGCTGCATAGTATTCCGTCGTGTATATGTACCACATTTTTTAAATCCAGTCCTCTTTTGATGGACAGCGTGGTTGGTTCCAGGTTCTTGCTATTGTGAACAATGCTGCGATGAACATACGTGTGCAGGTATCTTTTTGATAGAGTAATTTGAGTTCTTCAGGGTATATTCCCAGTAGGGGGATTGCAGGGTCATATGGGAGGTTGATATTTAGAACTTTTAGGAATCACCACACTGCTTTCCACAGAGGTTGCACTAGTTTACACTCCCACCAACAGTGTAGAAGTGTTCCCTTTTCGCCACACCCTCTCCAGCAACTGTTATTTTTTGAGTTATTGATAATTGCCATTCTGACTGGAGTTAGGTGTATTTCAGTGTGGTTTTGATTTGCATCTCCCTGATGATTAGTGAGGTTGAGCATTTCTTCATGTGTCTGTTGGCTGCTCGGATGTCTTCCTTTGTGAAGTGTCTGTTCATATCTTTTGCCCATTTTTTAATGGGGTTGTTTGTTTTTTTCTTTTCAGCACATTTGAGTTCCTTGTAGATCCAAGATGTTAAACCTTCGTCAGACCTGGAGTTGGCAAATACTTTTTCCCAGTCTGTAGGCTGTCTCCCTGCTCTCTTGATGGTTTCTTTGGCTTTGCAGAAGCTTGTCAGTTTAATGAGGTCCCACTTGTCTATCTTCTCTCTTATGGCCTGTGGGTTTTGGGTTTTGTTCAGGAATTGGGTTTTGTTCTAATTTCCATGAGGGTATGTCCTTCATTTTCTAAGGTTCTTATGGTTTGAGGTTTTACATTTAGGTCTCTGATCCATTTGGAGTTAACCTTTGTGCATGGGGATAGATAGGGGTCCTGTTTCAATCTTCTGCATGTGGTCAGCCAGTTTTCCCAGCACCATTTACTGAATAGGTTCTCCTCTCCCCAGTGGTAGGTGGTGGAGGCTTTGTCGAAGATGAGTTGGTTGAGAAATTGAAGTTTCACTTCTGGAATCTCAATTCTATTCCATTGATCTATATGCCTGTTCCTATACCAGTACCAAGCTGTTTTGATGATTGTAGCTTTATAGTAAAGTTTGAAGTCTGGTAATGTGATACTGCCTGCTTTGTTTTTTGTTTTTTGGTTTTTTTGCTGAGGATTGTTCTGGCTATTCTTGGTCATTTGTGTTTCCATATGAATTCCTTTATTGTTCTTTCTAGGTCTGAGAAGAATGTTGCTGGTAATTTGATGGGTATTGCATTGAATCTGTAGATTGCCTTAGGTAAGATGGACATCTTCACAATGTTGATTCTTCCAACCCATGAGCATGGGATAATTTTCCACTTGTTTGTGTCATCTTTGATTTCTTTGAGCAGTTTTGTAGTTTTCATTGTAAAGGTCTTTCACATTTCTAGTTAGGAAGATGCCAAGGTATTTCATTTTTTTGTGGCTATTGTAAATGGAATTGTGCTTTTTATTTGGGTTTCTGTTTGTTTATTATTGGTGTGGCAAAGGCCTTTTATCCCTGGTAGAAGGTCGAAGAGCAAAAGAGCATATGAGATAGAGAGGAAAGGGGGCCAAATTCTCATGATAACCAACCTATACTTGTGATAACTGCATTAATCCATTCATGGAGACAGAGCCCTTATGACCTAATCACCTCTTAAATTTCCCACCTACCGGCCAGGCATGGTGGCTCAAGCCTATATTCCCAGCACTTTGGGAGGCCAAGGTGAAAAGATTGCCTGAGTCCATGGGTTCGAGATGAACCTGGGCAACATGGTGAGACCTCATCTCTACAATAAATTAAAAAACAAGCCAGGCATGGTAACATGCACCTGTAGTTCTGGCTACTTGGAAGGCTAAGGCGAGAGGATCACCTGAGCCCAGCAGGTGGAGGCTGCAGTGGCCAGGATCATGCCACTGCACTCCAGCCTGGGCAACAGAGTGAGATTCCAACTGAAAAATAAAAATAAAAATAAAAAAATAAAGTTCCCACCTCCCAACATTGTTACAATGACAATTAAATTTCTTTTTTTTTTTTTTTGAGTTGGAGTCTCAATCT
>NW_007247309.1:437948-448003 GCF_000164805.1 Carlito syrichta | reverse complement strand
GAGTGCAGTGGCTGCTCCCAGCCACCGCAGCCTCAACCTGCTGGGCTCTGGCAATCCTTCAGCCTCTGCCTTCCAAGTAGCTGGGAACTACAGGCGCGCGCTACCACACCCGGCTAATTTTTGATTTATTGTAGAGGTGAGGTCTCGCCAAGTTGCCCAGGCGGGTCTCCAACCCACGGGCTCAGGCAGTTCACTCACCTTAGCCTCCCATAGGCGTGGGATTACAGGCTGAGCTACCAAGCCCCGCGACAATTAAATTTCAACATGAGTTTTGGAGGACACATTCAAACCATAGCATTCCACCCTTGTCCCCTCAAAATTTATGTCCTTTTCACAATTCAAAATACATTCATTCCATCCCAATAATCCCCAAAGTCTTAACTCATTCTAGCACCAAATCAGAAGTCCAATGTCCAGAGTCTCATCTAAATCAGATAAGAATGAGACTCAAGGCATAATTCATCTTGAGGCAAATTCCCTCCAGCTGTGAGTCTATGAAATCAAAGCAATTTATCTATTTCCTCAATACAGTAGTGGAGCATGCATAATATAGGCATCTCCCTTCCTAAAGGGAAAAATAGGCAGGAAAAGAGGGTTAATTGATCCCAGGTAAGTCCAAGACCCAACAGACAAAACAACATTAAGTCTTAAAACTGGAGAATAATCTCCTTGGACTCTGTGTCCCACATCCTGGACGCACAGGGCAGGGATTGGGCCCCCAAGGTCTTAGGCAGTCATACCCCTGTGACTTTGGAGTGCTCAGTCCACCCAGAAACTCTCCCAGGCTGGTATTACATACTTGTATGTCTACAGTTCTGGGGTCTTGGTGGTGGTCCCACTCCAACAACTCTGTTAGACATTACTCTAGTGGGGACCCTATGTGGCAACTCAACTCCATGACAAATCTCTGCCTGGACCCTGAGTTTATCTATGACATCCTTTGAAATCTAGGCCAAGGAAGCCATACCCTTGAAACCTTGCATTCGCTGCACCTGTTAAATTAGCAGCACGTGAACATTAACAAGAGTTACTGCTTGTGCCTTCTGGAGCAGTGGACCAAACCACACCTGGGTTCACTCAAGTTATGGCTGGGGCAGCTGAAGAACTCTATACCAGGATGTGGAGATCAGGGACCTGAGGCAGCCCTGAGCAGTGAGCCTGTGGAGGGTGCCCTAGGCCCATCCCCTGAAACCATTCTGCCATCCTATAGCTCTGGACCTGTGATGGAAGGCACAGCCTTGAAGCCTGCTTAGACACCTTCAGGATCTTTCTCCCATTGTTCTGATGACTAGCACCTGGCTCCCTTCTATCTATGGTAATCTCTAGCAAATGGTTGTTTGGCCACTGCCTTGGTTTGCTCTCCTAAAATGCCCTTTCACTTTTTACATGGCCAGGCTGTGAATTTTCCAAATCTTTTTTTTTTAATAAAAGAGGTTTATTTGGCTCATAGGTTCTTGTCTCATGCCCAGGAAGAATGAGGGACACGGACAGCCAGAAAGTAAGAAAGCATGATTTACTGAGAGAACAGAGAAGCTCCCACAGTGGGAGGGGACCCGAAGGGGTTGCCCCGAATTTTCCAAATCTTTTTATTCTGCTTCTCTTTTCATTATAAATTCCATCTTTTAATCACTTCTTTTCTCTTGTTCTCACCATATGTGGTTGAAAGTAATCACACAGCAGCCTGAATGCTTTACTGTTTGGGTATTTCTTCTGCCAGATGTCCTAGTTCATTGCTCTTAAGTTCTGCATTCCCTAAAGTCCTAGGATGTAGACACAACTTTATTGCATAAACTGTGTAACAAAGATGGCCTATACTCCAGCTTCAAATACCTTGTTCTTCATTTCTGTCTAAAAGCTCATCGAAATGGTCTATGTTGTCCATAGTTCTACCAACACTCTGAGCACAGCCATTCAAATAATGTCTAAGAAGTTTCTTAGACTTTCCCTATAGTTCTTCCCTCCCCTCCCCTCCCCTCCCCTCCCCTTCCCTTCCTCAGAGTCCTCACTAGAATCATTCTTAATGCTCCTGTTAGGTCAGGCCCGCAAGGGTGTGGGTGCCTGGTGTGCAATCCAATGCCTCATGAAAGATGCAAAAAATTGCCCAGAAGTTAGATTAGAAAATATAATTTATTTAGAAAATGAATTAGAGAGAGAGAGAAAGAGAAAGAGGAGATTCGCCTCCCCAAGGTAGGGGAGGGAGCCAAAGCTTATGAAAACCTGGCCTGACCATAGCTCAAAGAGCACATGGCCACACCATAGCTTAGCAAGGCAATAGTGGCTGGTTGCTCGCGGTTGAGTTCTTTTAATCGTTCCCTTTGATGGGGGAAGATCATTAAGGTGATTGGGCGGTGGTATGTTCCACATCATAACAAAGGGGCAGGTAAGCACAGGAACTGATGTCAGGTGATGGACAGCAGGCAGAGGTTTATTTGGCTCATAGGTTTTTGTCTTGGGTGGGTTAGTCACATGATTGCTGCCATGGTGGTGGGCTAGATGGGAGAAGACAAAGGGAGGGCTTTTCCTGCAAGAGACTTCTCATATGTTTCCAATCCACTAGCTCCTTAGCAAAAAGGTGATCTTGTTATCATTTCTGTGGCATTGGCCGGCTAAGGGGTGATCTTTGACCTTCTGCCATCCACAAGGAATCTGAAACTTTCTTAGAGATTATTATGTTAAACTATGAATTGAAAGATTGGGCTGTCCTTGTCTTGCATCTGATGGAGATTTGTCGGGGGGGTGGGTAGGCTGCCAGCTTGGTCTGCAGTAAAATGTATGAATGCTTCCTAAAACCTATCTGCTGGAAATGTATCTATCTATATCTAACCTATGTAGAGTCAAAGCATGTTAGTCTAAGCAAAAATGACTATGCTAGCCAGGCTCGGTGGCCCAGCCTGTAATCCCGCGCCTTTGGGAGGCTGAGGTGAGTGGATTGCCGGGTTTGAGACCCGCCTGGGCAACTTGGCGAGACCTCATCTCTACAATAAATCAAAATGAGCCGGGTATGGTAGCACGCGTCTATAGTTCCAGCTACTCGGAAGGCTGAGGCGGAAGGATCATCGGAGCCCAGCAGGTCGAGGCTGCGGTGGCTGGGAGCGGCCACTGCACTCCAGTCTGGGCGACAGAGTGAGACTCCAACTCAAAAAAAAAAAAAATGGCTATGCCGAGGCACAATGTGAACTAAGTTTATTCTAGGTTTCTCAGTTTCCCTCCTTTCAGCTCCATTCACTGCAAACTCGATTTTTTCTAGCCTGCTCCTTCAAATTCTTCAAGCCTTTACCCATTGTCCAGTTCCAAAGAAAAGAAATATTTTCCTTATAGCAGCAGTTCCACTTCTTGGTACCAATTTCTTAGTCTGTTTTCTGCAGCTGTAACAAAAGGTCAGAGAGAGAGAGTAATTTATAAAGAAAAGATTTATTTGGCTTGTGGTTCTGGAGGCTGGGAAGTCCATGACTTAGGGGCTGCATCTGGTGAAGGCCTAATTGCTGCATTATCCCTTGTCAGAAGGTGGAAGTGCAAAAGGGTGTGGAAGACGGAGAGAAAAAGAGGACTGAAAGCCTGTGACAACTAACCCACTTCCATAAGAATGGCATTAATCCATCCTCACCACCTAATCACCTTGTAAAGATCCCACCTTCCCACACTGTAACAATGTCAATTAAATGTCAACGTGAATTTTTTTTGAGGGGGGGGCGTTCAAACCATAGCACCTGGGATCATCTGACAAGGAATCCTGCCTCCTTGATCCTCAAGGAGTGAAGGAACCAGCTAAAGTCCAGGAAAAGGGAGTTATCAAAAGCAGACAGTCAGAGAAGGAAGCTGCCTTCAGGGTAGGTGGAGCAAGAGGGGTGATTTCTGAGAAAATATCCTGAGAGAGAAAATCAGCTTTGGACATTCTTTATACCAAGAAGGCACTGACACCAGATGAACCAGTACCAGGTATACAGGACTGTTTGCCTTTCCCCCTTTCTCTCTTTTCCCCCTGACACAGTGTGAAGAGGTCAGAAATAGCAGTTGGAAGTTGGGGTGGGGATATGGGAGGAGAGGAGTGCTGACAAGGCTGCCTCCCCCATCTCTGGCTCTGACGCCTACAGCGTCCCTAAGCTGGGGAAGCAGAGAAGATTTGGTTTTGAACACATTTGGAACTTTAAAATTGCCCTTGATGAAACTGGAGCTATGTGATTATAAGCCTGGACTGGATGCTTCTACAAATTCTCTCCTCAGCTGTTTCTATTTTGAGGCTTAATCCATCTATTGAGTTTTCCATTTCAGTGATGAACATTTTCATCTCTAGAAATTCGGTTTGGCTCTTTATCATATCTGCTTAGCCATTGCTATCATCTTCTGTTCCTTGCTCATATTTTCAAGCCACACTTCTATTTCTTTAAATATATGAAACAAAGAATATTGGATCTGACAATGGCAGCATTTGACATCTGTACAGATCTGATTCTGTTTTATTTTGGGTAGGTCTTGCTTGAGCACTTCATTTCCTTGTGTTGTTAGATTGTTTTACTGTGAGCTGAATCATTGGCCTTGGCATTTTATTGGAGGGATTTCCTTGAGGTTCAGGTTGAAACTGAAGTCCTCTTGGATATTGCCCGGGGGAGCTACCCACTTGGGGCAATGTCAAGTTGCAGGATCATTTTAGGTTTTCAGATCTCACAGGGAACATGCTATTGGACTGAAAATGCACTTGGAGGGCAACTTGTGGTAGCAAATGCCCAGGGGAGATTTTTCTTTTCTTTTCTTTCTTTTTTTTTTGGTGGGAAAGCAGGGTTTATTGAGAAGACAGAAAAGCTCCCAGAGTGGGAGGGACCCAAGAGGGTTGCCCAATTTTTCTCTTATTCTCCTTACCCAAGGTTAAGTTCAAGATAGGCAAGAATTTTTGCTGTTCATTTCTGAGTGATAAGTTTTTTTTGGGGGGGAGGATTTTTGGGGTCTCCATCTTATGAGGATCTCTAGTAGACTTTCTACTGAAATAGGCCCTAAGTATTATCTATCGTCCCCCTATACTCTATGCAGCCATCAAAATAGAAACTCAGCCGGGCTCGGTGGCTCAGCCTGTAATCCCACGCCTTTGGGAAGCTGAGGTGAGTGGATTGCCCGAGCCCGCATGTTCGAGACCTGCCTGGGCAGGCAAGACCTCATCTCTACAATAAAATCAAAAAATTAGCCGGGCATGGTAGCGCGCGCCTGTAATTCTGGCTACTCGGAAGGCTGAGGCAGAAGGATCGCCAGAGCCCAGCAGGTCGAGGCTGCGGTGGCCAGGAGCAGCCACTGCACTCCAGTCTGGATGACAGAGTGAGACTCCAACCCCCCCCAAAAAAAATAGAAACTCAATGTCACCAGAGATCTTCAGAAACCTTGGGCTAAGTCATCCTTGGTGCTCATTTAACCTCGAAGGATTCCTGCTTTCACTTCATTTTAGGCATTAGTGGATTCCTTGTAACATGGCAGTTAGCAAGATCTTTTAAATATTGGGGTTTTTTAAAAAAATTGTGTGTTCCAGCCGGGCTCGGTGGCTCAGCCTGTAATCCCCCGCCTTTGGGAGGCTGAGGTGAGTGGATTGCCTGAGCCCGCGGGTTCGAGACCTGCCTGGGCAGCGAGACCTCATCTCTACAATAAATCTAAAAATCAGCTGGGTGTGGTAGCGCATGCCTGTAATTCCGGCTACTTGGAAGGCTGAGGCAGAAGGATCACCGGAGCCCAGCAGGCGAGGCTGCGGTGGCCGGGAGCGGCCACTGCACTCCAGTCTGGGCGACAGAGTGAGACTCCAACTCAAAAAAAAAATAAAAAATAAAAAAATTGTGTGTTCCAGGTAAAACCCCAAGTGGGGAATTTACCAGGCCTTTTATAGCTTTTGGCTGCTCATCAAAACTTGTCACCTTCCTCCTGAACACACATACTTCTGAAAATCTGGACTAGACCCTATTGTGTTTGAAAGAAACCAAAGGACTTTTTTTTTAATCTGAGAGTAACTGGATATAATGTCTGAGTTATAAGGACATTTAACTGAAACTGATGATGATGACTAGGATTACTTTCATACTTGCACATGCTGAGCTCAGCTTCTTTTAAAAACTAATTACACACTCTTCACAATTAAATGACTACCTATAGATGCCTTTAACATTTCTGGCCAGGCTTGGTGGCTCACACCTGTAATCCCAGCACTTTGGGAGGTTGAAGTAGGAAGATCACTTGTGGCCAGGAATTAGAGACCAAACCTCATCTCTGCAAAATTTAGCTGGGTGTGGTGCCATGTGCCTGTAGTCCAAGCTACTCAAGAGGCTGAGGTAGGAGGATTGCTTGAGGTCAGTTTGAGACTGCAGTGAGCTGTGACTCACTGCAGTGCACTCCAGCAGAGGTGACATAGTGAGAACCATTATAAACATAGTGGTAAGCCGGGCTCAGGGGCTCAGCCTGTAATCCCAGCATTTTGGGAGGCCGAGGCAAGTGGATTGTCTGAGCCCACGGGTTCGAGATCAGCCCAGGCAATTTAGCAAGATCTCGTCTCTACAATAAATCAAAACTTAACTGGGCATGGTAGTGTGCACCTGTAGTTTCGGCTACTTGGAAGGCTAAGGCAAAAGGATCACCGGAGCCCAGCAGGTTGAGGCTGTGATGGCCGAGAGGCATGCCACTGCCCTCCAGCCTGGGTGACAGAGTGAGACTCCAACTCAAAAAAAAACACATAGTGGTAATGCTTCTAAATTACTGATGTTATCCTGCAGAGGAATGAGTGTGAAGCTGCAGTGAAATGTAGCAGTCATCAACATATATTCAATGCAAGCAAAAGTTTGTAGCAGTGAAGCCAAAGATGCCCGAGAACGTCAGTCTGGGTGTATTGGGTGACTACTACTTCTCTAGAATCTACAGTCTCTGACAGCATTGCAGGAAGCCCTAGGTGGGGATTTACCAAACCTTTTATAGACTCTTGGGCGGAAATGATAGGATGCTCACCAAAGCTGTGTCACTTTGCTCCCAGACCACATTTGCCTCCCTTACAGATAGGTGTAGGTTTAGTCAATGGAATGTGGACAGAAGTGGCATATAGCCCTTTCAACCTGGCTCATAAAAACGTGCTGCCGAGTTATTGGTGAGTTACAGCTGTTGGCCAGGTGTACTCAGCCCTGCTTCTCTTCAGCAGAGGCAATGGATTGTTGGTTTTCTCCATCCCAGCTAAGCTCCCTTGGTCAACTACATCAGCAGGGAAGGTTGATGCAGCAAAGAGATACAGAACACATGACCACTGAATAGCACTGAATTTAGATGTCCTGTGACCTGCACCTTAAGTGTGGTAAACTACCCTATTCTTTTTCTCTTGCTTCTTGCTATGTGTTTAAAATTGATTTGATAAACTATGTAATTTGAAAAACAAAAAATAAAAAAAATTTTTTAAATAAGAAAAAAAAAACAAAGACAAAATCTAAACCTTCTACGAGATCTTTCCCTTATGTTGTTGGAAGCAAAGTATTTCAAGCTTCCAGAATATGGCAGACCACGAGATGGAAGAAACTTGGAAGCATGAGTTAATATATGGAAGGTTGTTTGCCAAATACCATTTGGAATTTGACTGAGATAGAAATTAAATTTCTATTGTGTTATTATGCCATTAACATTTTACATTTGTCCTATTACCATAGCTATTGCATGAACAAATGCACCCAAGTGTCTTAGATCATTTCTGCTGCTGTAACAAAATACTTTAGACTTGATAGTTCATAAACAATGGAAATTTGTTGCACATGGTTCTGGATGCTAGGAAATCCAAGCTCAAGTTGCCAGCAGATTGGTGCCTGATAATGGCTACTCTCTGCTTCAAAGATGGTGCCTTCTTGTGTCCTCACTTGGTAGAAGGAAGGGACAAGCTACCTTGGGACTTTTTTTTAAAAAGGGCATTAATCTTATTCATGAGAATGGAGCACTTGTGACCTAATCACCTTCCTCTTTTTAGACTCCTTCTCTTAAGACTATCACATTGGTGATTACATTCCAATGTATGAATTTTGTGGTGACATCAATATTCAGGCCATAGCATCAAGTCACCCTGATTTCCCAACAACATTACCTAATGTGGTGTAAAATCTGCCTAAATAAAAGCAGGCCAAGTCACATGGATCCAGCAATTAGGATTTGGATATGTTTTGTGCTGTCACTAGTTTCATCTTGCTACACGGTCCACAAGGTTAAGACAATGGCCAAGTGTCACAAAGGTGCAGTCTAGGCTCATTACACCTTGGTGGCAATGACCAGCAGACATCTATAATCATTTATTCACGAGGCCTAGGAGAGATGGAGGTGAGCAAGCCCGCCTAGGGCCCATCAGTTACACATACTGATGTGTATGTGTAACTTTTAAAAATATGTAACCAGGGCCGGGTGCACTGGCTCAAGTCTATAATCACAGCACTTTGGGAGGCCAAGGTAAGAGGATTGCCTGAGCCCACAGGTTCAAGATCAATCTGGGCAACATGGTGAGATCTTGTCTCTACAATAATCAAAAAATTAGCCAGGAATGGTGGCACATGCCTGTCATTCCGGCTACTCGGAAGGCTGAGGCGGAAGGATCGCTGGAGCCCAGCAGGCCAGGAGTTTGCCACTGCACTCCAGTCTGGGCTATAGAGTGAGATTCCAACTCAAAAAAAAATTTTTTTAAATATGTAACCAGAATAAATCTGGCTATCCCATGTAGATGGGACTTTGCGCAGTACATCATAGTCACATTTAAAAAAAACCCAGTTTGACCCCCAAAGCCCTAAAGATAATGTTACTCTTTACCCGAGGTTTCCCTGAAACAGTGAGGTAGGAGTTCTTTCTCACTCACATTGCAGAAATCAGGATACTTGGTAGAAAATAACAGGAGCCAATTCTGGCTAACTCTAGCCAAAAAAAAAAAAAAAAAATTACTGGAAGAATATAGGGTAGTTTACACACTAACAAAAATGCTAGCAAACCGTACTCAGTAATCTGGCAAGAACTGCAGAAAGGCTAGGCAAGATGAGAATTCCAAGGTCACATACAATGTAGGCTAGTGACGTGGTCTTAATGTGTGACCCTATAGATTATTTTTCCCTCTAGCCTTTATGGAGTTATGATTGACAAAACCATGAGTTACTTTTTAAAAAATTTTTTTATTATTATAGAGTTGAGAGGCACAAGTGAAGATTAACTACATAAGTAGGTTGCATGCCGGGGAAGTTTGGGCTTCTAACTGTCCCTCTCTCCCCCTGGTAGTGGAAGTACGACTTGTATTGTCACCTGCCCTCCAACCTCCTCCCTCCCTCCCCTAGCAATGCCCCGCAACTGCCAATCCCACCCTTGTGCAAATGTGACCAGTATTTAGTTATTTGTTTCTGTGATAGTTCACTCAGTATTATGGTCTCCAACTTCAGCCAAGTTGCTTCAAAGGCCATGATTTTGTTCTTCTTTATGGCTGCATAATATTCCATCATGTATATGTACCACATTTTCTTTTCTTTTCTTTTCTTTTTGAATTGGAGTCTCACTCTGTCACCCAGGCTGTAAGTGCATAGCACAGTAGCATGCTCACGGCCACCCCAGCATCGACCTGCTGGGCTCAGGCGATCCTTCAGCCTCAGCCTTCCAAGTAGCCAGAACCATAGGTGCACACTACCACGCCCAGCTAAGTTTTTTAATTTTTTATAGGGATGAGGTCTCACCAAGTTGCCCAGGCTCTTTGCCAAGTTGCCCACGCCGTTCTCGAATCCATGGGCTCAGGCAATCCACTCACCTCAGCCTCCCAAAGTGCTGGGATTACAGGCTTGAGCCACTGTGACCGGCCAGCACATTTTCTTTTTATCTAGTCCACTTTTGATGGGTGGGCAGCAGGATTGGTTCCATGTTTTTGCTATTGTGAGTAGTGCAACAATACACATGCATATGCAGGTATCTTTTTGGTAGAGCAATGCATGTTTTTCCAGGTTTATTCCCAGGAGAGAGATTGCTGGATCATATGGAAGGTCAGTTTTTTTTTTTTTTGAGTTGGAGTCTTACTCTGTTGCCCAGACTGGAGTGCAGTGGCCACTCCTGGC
>NW_007247309.1:427380-437591 GCF_000164805.1 Carlito syrichta | reverse complement strand
CAAAAAAAAAAAAAAAAAGGGGGGGGGACTGGCATTGTGTGTCTTGTAAAATGTTACAATGGAAGGATACAACATATGTGCAGTATATTTGTGAAACTAATCAGAGAGAAACAGTTGGGCAAATCCAGATTGTGGAATATTCTATAAGACAACTTGCTTGTAATCTTAAAAAATAGTAATGTCATGAAAAAACAAACAAAAAAATGCAAAAGACTTTTCTAAATTAAAGGATATTAGAAAGATATGAACCTTGGCCGGGAGCAGTGGCTCACGCCTATAATCCCAGCACTTTGGGGGGCCGAGGTAAGAGGATTGCCTGAGTCCGTAAGTTCAAGACCAGCCTGGGCAACTTGGTGAGCCCTCGTCTCTACAATAAATTAAAAAATTACTGGGCATGGTGCCGCACGCCTGTGGTTCCAGCTACTTGAAAGGCTGATGTAAAAGGATCACGTGAGTCCAGCAAGTCAAGGTTTCAGTGGCAGTGAGCATGCTACTGCACTCCAGCCTGGACAACAGAGTGAGACTCCTACTCAAAAAAAAAAAAAGAAAAAAGACATGACCTTGATTACATCCTAGATTGCAGGGAAAACCCTGTTTTAAATGGTATTTTAGAACAATTTTTAAAACTTAAAGATGTATTAGATAATACTCCTAAGTTGATGTTAAATTTCTTGTGTCAGATAATAATATTGTGGTTCTCCAGCCAAATGACCTTGTTCTTAGGAGATACATACTAAGTATTTAGGGGCAAAGCTTCATGATATCTATAACTTATTTTAAAGTGATTTAACAACAACAAAAATACAAATAGATAGGGTAGGCAGACAGAGCAAGGTAGCGTTACAAAAGTTGGTAATAGGTGAGTCTAGCTGACAGATGAATGACTACTCATTGTACTATGTTTTTCAACTTTTTTTTCTCTTTATTTTATTGAGAGTGGGGTACAAGCTGGGCACGGTGGCTCATGCCTGTAATCCCAGAACTTTGGGAGGCCAAGGCGACAGGATTGCCTGAGCCCAGGGGTTCGAAACCAACCTGGGCAACATGTTGAGACCTCATCTCTACAATAAATCAAAAAAATTAGCCATGTATGGTGGTGCACGCCTGTAGTTCCAGCTACTTGGAAGGCTGAAGGGAAGGATAGCTTGAGCCCAGCAGATCGAGGCTGCAGTCGCTGTGAGTAAGCCACTGCACTCCAGCCTGGGTGACAGAGTGAGACTTAAACTAAAAAAAAAAAAAGCAGGTGAAGTTTGGGCCTCCAACAGGTCCTAACTTCCCCTGGTTTAGGATCGGGTACCCTTTGTGTTACCATGTGCCCTTCCTCCTATTTTTGGATTTTTTTGGTAGGTTTGACATTTTTCAAAATAAAAACGGGAAAAATTTTGAAATCCGTAATGCTTCTGAATTGTATCTTGGAATGTACACTGAAGATATGTACAATGAATTACACCGTGATGGATCTGCGGGCAACCACCACATTAAATGTTTATGTCATTTTCTGACAAAACTCATCTGGTTTTTTTTTTTGTAGGTGTGGTATAATCCAATAAAACATTTTTTAAAAGAGAGAGAGAAAGAAAAACACCCGAAGGTCACATAGCTTTCTAGCGGTAGCTAGAGGTTTAAACTCTCCGGTTTTTACTCCTTCCCTCCAAGGAGAGGAAAAAGCCTCAGGCTTGCTGTGCTCTAAAATCAAATAACCTACTTCCCAGTCTTGCAGAGGTTCGACCTTAAAAACAACTTCTAAATAGTTCTTAAGTGCTAAAGATAGTCACAGAATAAAAGGAAAAGAATGCCTTAAAAACACTGTTCTATTGAGCCAAGCTTGAGAATATGTTTGGGATTTATAAGAGGATTTAAGGATTTAATAAAACAGTGATTTAAAAGCAAGAGAACAAGTGGCTCTTTGATACGGATTTAACAAGAGTTTAGAAACAGTTAAGAAAGACTCCCTTCCAGGTAGTTTCATTAGGATGATAAATTTGGGAGGGGTGGTGGGAATTAGTTGCTAAAGTGAAAAAAAAAAAAAAAATTTTTTTTTTTTGAGTTGAAGTCTCACTCTGTCGCCCAGACTGGAGTGCAGTGGCCACTCCCGGCCACGGCAGCCTCGACCTGCTGGGCTCTGGAGATCCTTCCGCCCCAGCCTTCCGAGTAGCCGGAATTACAGGCATGTGCTACCACGCCTGGCTAATTTTTTGATTTATTGTAGAGATGAGGTCTCGCCACCCAGGCGGGTCTCGAACCCGCGGGCTCAGGCAATCCACTTACCTCAGCCTCCCAAAGGCATGGGATTACAGACTGAGCCACCGAGCCCGGCTGTGAAAAAATTTTTGAAAAATAATATGATTTGGTCAAAGTGATGATCTTACCCTGACTTATTGACCTTCGCATTTCTCTCGCAGTCTTTCAAAAGTCAGTTCTCAGTCTTTCTCGGGCTTTCATTTGCCCCCCTTCCTTTATCCCATATCTCACTGCCTTACAGCCAGCTCTCTGGCCCTAGGCTCTCACTAGACTCCCAAGCACATTTTCACCTGCCTCTGGGTCTGTGCTAAGGTCTCCAGTGACCATCTTAAACTCAATGCAAATTCCCAATACCCCCTTAAGACTTGGTCCACCTTCTGGCTTCTCTGTTATTGCTCCTGCCTGGCACCATCATCTTCTCAATTATCTGCTCTAAACCTTGGCCTTTTTTTTTTTTTTAAATCCTGCCTTCTCCTCTGCCCTATATATTTTCAAAAGGTTGTGTGTTCTCCTTCCACAGTGCCACTCGGGTTGGCTCGCTCCATTCTTTCCCTTCTTGTTATGTACTCTAATTACCTCTAGGCCAGGGTTTCTCAAGCAGGGTACAACAGACATGAGGGACAGGATCATTGTTCATCTCTGGCCTCTACCCACTGAGAGTTGCTTCCCTCCCCCAAGTTGTGAAAATCAAATATATCTCCAGACTTTGCCAAGTGTCCCCTGAAGGGCAAAATCACCCTTCGCTGAGAACCACTACTCGAAACCAAATGATCGCCATAGCCTTTTATTAGATCCTCCAGACCAGGAACAGTGGCTCAAACCTGTAATCCCGGCACTTTGGGAGGCTAAGGCAGGAAGATTGCTTGAGCACAGGAGTTTGAGACCAGCTTGGCAACACAGGAGGCCATGTCTGTACAAAAAATAGAAAGTAAAAATAAATAAAAAAGAAAGATCTGCCCATTTGCTGGAGGTCCTACTATAAATTCATCCCAGTCCCCTGTGATTGGATCCCAGGCTGGAGTGCAGTGGCACATTTCAGGCCACCGCAGCCTCTACCTGCTGGGCTCTGGGCTCTGGTGATCCTTCCACATTTTAAGCCTTCCTACTACTAAACTACCTCTCAGTCACACTTCCCACTGTTCCTCTCTCTTGTGTGCGCTCTCTCTCTCTCTCTCTCATTGGGGTCTTACTCTGTCACCCAGACTAAAGGGCAGTGGCACGATCACAGCTTACTACAAGCTTCAACCTTCTGGGCTCAGGCAATCCTCCTGCCTCAGCCTCTCGAGTAGTTGGACTACAGGTGCATGCCACCATGCTCAGCTAATCATTTTAACAATTTTTTTTTGTAGAGACAAAATCTCATTATGTTGCCCAGACTGGTCTCGAATACCTGGGCTCAAACAATCCTCCATTTCAACCTCCCAAAGTGCTGGGATTACAGGTGTGAGTCACCATGCCCAGCCCCCACCATTACTCTCTATATTCCTTGTTCCAATTTTGTGACGTCTGAAACTTTGCTTATGATATATATTCCTTCTTTACTAACTCAGCAAACATGTATTGAACACCTATTAAGTATTAGGTGCTATGTTGGACATCGAAACTGTAATGTGAGACACAGCTCCATCCTTCAAGGGGCTTAGCACTGAGTGGTAGACGATTAACACTCCTCTGGTCACCAGTTGTTATGGCCTGCCTAGCATTCCCTCCCACTTCTAGCAACAGAGCCTCTCTTTATTGTGAAGGAACCTTTCCACAAGGTTCAGGTAGGGCTGACCTTCCTGAACTCCTTTCTCTCGCCAATGAAGGGTTGAACACATAACCCAGGCCTGAGCCGTCAAGCAGACCATCTCTCTGGCTGCAGTGATTGGCTCAGAGGTGGACCAGTGACCCAAACTAGGTCAATCAGAATGTACTCCTTGAACGTTTCTGTTGTGCACTAAGATTACCGAGCTGTTGAAATATGTGTTAGATATTTGGTGGCAATAGTCCCTGCCTCATGGAAAGAGAACTTGCCCTAGTGTGGTCTGAGTAACACTTGGCTGCTCTCCCTTGATATTGATAAATCAAAGGGGCAGGGAACTGGTAGAAAGAAATTTATTTCTGAATTTGAATCCAGGGAACAGAGCCGGACTTGAGGTCTTTCTTTTTTTTTTTTTTTTTTTGCGTTGGAGTCTCACTCTGTCGCCCAGACTGGAGTGCAGTGGCCGCTACCAGCCACCACAGCCTTGACCTGCTGGGCTCCGGCGATCCTTCTGCCTCAGACTTCCAAGTAGCTGGAACTACAGGTGCACGCTACCACGCCTGGCTAATTTTTTGATTTATTGTAGAGATGAGGTCTCGCCTGCCCAGGCGGGTCTCGAACCCACGGGCTCAGGCAATGCACTCACCTCAGCCTCCCAAAGGCGCGGGATTACAGGCTGAGCCACTGAGCCCGGCTTTTGAGGTCTTTCTAAAATGGTTCTGCCCACCCTTCAAGTCTCACTCTTTTATAGTCCAGAGTTGAAGGTACCTATATATTAGCCTTGTGATCTGCAAAGCACTGTAGAGACTTAAGTTACGGTGCGTTTTACATTTAGATAGTGACATTTAGGGTAAAGGAAGTTTACAAGGTCTAAGACATCATGCATGGCAAAAGTTATGCAAATCACAAGACTTACGATTAGGTTGATACTATATTGTTCAAACCTATGACTATTAAGAAAGGAAGTAAATAGGGATTTACATCTTTGGGCATAGTCTGCAGGAAAGTCAAGGTTCCCCTGAAGCTGCTTACTGGGAGTGCACAGAAGACAAGAAGACTCTCAGCAATGTACTCAGGAATGTGCAGGAACACTTGAACCCTTGCCATGCCCTTCTCGAGGGGCTGTGGCAGTATGGATGGACATTAGCATGTCTCTGTATAACTAGGGACGGACAGAGACAGTGGGTCCTAATGTAATTTTTTGGGCCCCTGGATCCAGTCATTCCTGAAGCAAATCCCAAAATTACCCTCTGGAATTCTTAGTTAGTTGAGACTGAAATTCCTTTCTGGGTAACCCTGTCCTCTCCCAAGGTTTTGTCTTAGTGAAGGTTACTGCTTTCCATACAATTGGCAAGCTGGAAACGGGAGTTATCCTCGGCACTTGTCTGTCCCTCATGCCATCCCCAGTCCAACACCAAGTCTAATCAAGATCCCTTAAGTATCTAGTTCTTTTCATTACCTGCTAGTGAGCCACGATTGCAAAATCCCATCATTTATCTCCCAGGAGATGTCAATAGAATGATATATCTTCATCTCTTTTGGTCCCTAAACAATTCCCTTTTCCACTAAGAGTAATATCTTCTCCTTTTTTTTTTTTTTGAGTTGGAGTCTCACTCTGTCACCCACACTGGAGTGCAGTGGCAGCTCCCAGCTGCCACAGCCTTGACCTGCTGGGCTCTGGCGATCCTTCCGCCTCAGCCTTCCAAGTAGCTGGAACTACAGGTGCGTGCTACCACGCCCAGCTAATTTTTTTTTTTTTTAATTGTAGAGATGAGGTCTCGCCAAGTTGTCCAGGCAAGTCTCGAACCCGTGGGCTCAGGCAATCCACTCACCTCAGCCTCCCAAAGGCGTGGGATTACAGGTTGAGCTACCGAGCCCGGCTTGAATGATAGTGTTAAAATTCAACAATAGGAATTCACAAGGAGTGCCCCAGATAGGGCCAAGAGGGGAGAGTCAGGAAACCAGAGCTGAAGGCAAGGCAGAAAGGAAATCAGAGTAGGTCGCAAAGTTACGTACGAGATGAAGAACAGATCCCAAGTCAGGGGAGCAGAAGATTCCATTAGCAGAGCTGAGGGACAGAGAGAACATGAAGGAAGTTCTATAGAACAAATTCTGCAGATTCCTACATATCAATAAGAAATAGACAAATCACATGGGACAGGAAAGCAAAGGATATAAACAGGCATTTCACAGAATAAATACAAATGACCAAAAAAATGAAAAATTCTAAACCATGAAGAATCACAGAAATACACATTTTGAAAATTAGGGATACTATTGGTTTTTCCAATTAGCAACATATAAAGTAAATAATATTGAGTCATGACAATGTTACAAGTGAAACTACCTTGTTCATACACCATTTGTGGGTGTAAAAAATTGGTAGATGTTATCAAATGCTCCTCCTTGGAAACTGAAATAAAGAAATGCTCCTTCAAGGACATATAATGAAATGGTTTAAAATAACCAAAAATTCAAAATAATCTCAATATCTAATAATAGGGAATTGTTAAATAACTCAAGGTACATTTTTATCTTACTGGGTACGATATCGCTGTGAAGAGTGAAACTGATCTATGTTATCTGGCACAGAAATATATCAATGGTATATTAATAGATCTTAAGAGCAAATTGCTAACAATATGTATAGTATAATCCTAAGGGGGAAAATTGGACTTGCAAGTCTAAGAGGATACATGATCACTTTGACTGGTTTTTGTTTTTTTGGGGTTTTTTCTGTTTTTTTTTTGAGTTGAAGTCTTACTCTGTCGCCCAGTCTGGAGTGCAGTGGCATGCTCCCAGCCACCGCAGCCTTGACCTGCTGAGCTCCGTCGATCCTTCTGCCTCAGCCTTCTGAGAAGCTGGAACTACAGGCGCACGTTACCACGCCTGGCTAATTTTTTTGATTTATTGTAGAGATGAGGTCTCGCCAAGTTGCCCAGATGGGTCTCAAACCTATGGGCTCAAGCAATTCACTCACCTCGGCCTCCCAAAGTACTGGGATTACAGGCTGAGCCGCTGAACCCGGCTTTTTTTTTTTAAATGGAGTCTTGCTCTGTCACCCAGGCTGGAGGGCAGTGGCACACTCACGGCCACCCCAGCCTTGATCTGCGGGGCTCAGGCAATCCTTCCACCTCAGCCTTCCAAGTAGCTGGAACTACAGGCATGCACCACCATGCCCGGCTAATTTTTTTTTATTATTATTGTAGAGAATAGGTCTCATCAAGTTGCCCACGCTAGTCTCAAACCCGTGAGCTCAGGCAGTCCTCTCACCTTGGCCTCCCAAAGTGCTGGGATTATAGGCGTGAGCCACCGCACCTGGCCTGGCTGTTGTTTTAAGAATAAACTATAAAGGAGGGGAAAGAACTATAAAAACTTGTTTATATTCCTTTAGGTCTATGTGAAAGAATTGTTACTTAGATGAAAAACAATTTCTCCTTTTCATGACACTAGTGCTCAGTGTTAAATACTAAAGCTTTTTTTTTTTTTGAGTTGGAGTCTCACTCTGTTGCCCCGGCTGGAATGCATGGGACGCTTCTGGCCACCGCAGCCTTGACCTGCTGGGCTCTGGTGATCCTTCCGCCTCAGCTTTCCAAGTAACCAGAACTACAGGCATGGGCTGCCATGCCTGGCTAATTTTTTTGATTTATTCTCGCCAAGTTGCACGGGCTGGTCTCGAACCTGCGGGCTCAAGCAATCCACTTGCCTTGGCCTCCAAAGTGCTGGGATTACAGGTTGAGCCACCGAGCCTGGCCCCTTATTTTTCAACAGGGAGAATTTATATTTGCCCTTGCACTTGATCTAGCATTAAATATCAGTCAATACTCCCAGTCTTACTTCATACACTATTTTTTCCCTCTATTTATTTATATCTAATTTTATGTTGCCTTGTAAATTTTTGCAAGTCATTTTCTTGGACTGATATAAACTCTCTTTATATAAACTTGTAATTCCTTTGCCAACAAGAAGGATTCAAAAAAATCTTGTGAAATGATTACAGCTTTCAGCTCTAAGAACTTGAGAGGAACTGTTAACTTGTTGATGTACAATCCATTGACAACCAGAGTCAGGCAAGATCCAGGCTCTGGGGCCCAAAGATGATACATGAATCTGCCCTTTTGAAGGTTAGGAAATATCTTATCCTGAAGGAATTATGAGCAGAGAATATTTTCAGATCTACATTAATATGAGCTCCCAAGCAAGGTAGATAGACAAACCTTTAAATAATGCTTGGAAAACTACCTCTTCTTTTTTTTTTTGGAGTTAGAGTCTCACTCTGTCACCCAGACTGGAGTGCAGTGGCCGCTCCCAGCCGCCCGGTCTCGACCTGCTGGGTTCCAGCGATCCTTCCACCTCAGCCTTCCAAGTAGCTGGAACTACAGATGCGCGCTACCACGCCTGGCTAATTTTTTAATCTATTGTAGAGATGAGGTCTCAACAAGTTGCCCAGGTGGGTCTCGAACCTGTGGGCTCAGGCAATCCACTCACCTCAGCCTCCCAAAGGGCGGGATTACAGGCTGAGCCACTGAGCCCAGCAGTTACCTCTTCATATATTTTTATACTCGGCCCATGAGGTTTAGGACTCAACAGCCCAAAATATGACCATGGAAGACCAGAAAACCAGAATATGCTATCCCAAAATACATCTCTTTAGCATATTGATTATTCTAAACTGGTTATTTCGAGAAACTATAGAAACAGGTGGAATCCTGAAAAGTTAGGTTTTGTAAGAGAAATTTACATCTACAAAGGACATCTCCATTTATAAGAGTGTCTCCCTCTCCATACCAGGAGAGACTCTTGAACAATGGATAAGTCATAGACATAAATCTGCATAACAGTCTCTACCTTCGTTTAAGGCATTTTTTCCCCCCAAATGCACAATATAGGCAAACTTTGCAAAGATAGAAACAAAGAGAGAAAGAGTATAAAGAAAGAGCCAGTTTAAGATCTTAACTGGCTCTTTATACTCTTTCTCTCTTTGTTTCTGAAAAAGATGATATTCAAGCCTAAAGTTTAAACTTTTTTTAGATCTACTCTAGAGAGTTACTCATTTTTCTGCGTTTCCCCACGTATATAACAAAGGTATACATGTTAATAAACTTCTGTTTGTTTTTCTCTTATTAATCTGTTTTTTGTTACAGGGAGTTCCAGTTAATAGCTATGAAGGTTATAAACAAGTATTTTCCCTCCACTCCATACCGTTACTCTCAGGGGAAGCATAACTATTTTTTAAAATGATCTTGATGGGTAAGGTGGCTCACATCTGTAATCTCAGCACTTTGGGAGGCTCGGCGAGAAGATTGCTTGAGCCCAGGAGCTCGAGACCAGTCTGGGCAACATGTTGAGACCTCATCTTTACAACAAATCAAAAAATTAGCCGGTTGTGGTGGCACGCTCCTAGTCTCAGCTACTTGGGAGGCTGAGGTGGAAGGATTGCCTGAGCCTAGCAGTTCAAGGCTGCAGTAACCATGAACATGCCACTGCACTCCAGCCTAGGCGACAGAGTGAGACTCCGACTCAGAAAAAAAAAAACTCATTAAGATTTTTAGTTAACCAAAAAAAAAAAAAAAATAGTATTTACTCAAAAAAAATGAATAAACCGGGCTCAGTGGCTCAGGCTGTCATCCCGCTCCTTTGGGAGGCTGAGGTAAGTGGATTGCCTGAGCCCACGGGTTCGAGACCCGCCCGGGCAACTTGGCGAGACCTCATCTCTCCAATAAATCAAAAATTAGCCGGGCGTGGTAGTGCACACCTGTGGTTCGGGCTACTCAGAAGGCGGAGGCGGAAGGATCGCTGGAGCCTAGCGGGTCGAGGCTGCAGTGACCAGGAGCGGCCACTGCACTCCACTTTGGGCGACCGAGTGAGACTCCAACTCAAAAAAAAAAAAAAAGAAAAAAGAACAGAAAAGGCATTTACAAGGGTAACTGACAACAGAAGAAGTAAAATTAGGAGGCCTAGGACAGAGACTCAAGAATACCCTTATGGCAATTTCCTCGGGTTTCCTCAAACTGTGGGAGCTTTTTTGGTTTTCTGAATAAATCCCGTTTTATTTTTCTGTATGTATGTATTTATGTATTTATTTATTTTTATTTATTTATTTTTGAGTTGGAGTCTCACTCTGTCGCCCAGACTGGAGTGCAGTGGCCGCTCCCAGCCACCGCAACCTTGACTTGCTGGGCTCCAGCGATCCTTCCGCCTCAGCCTTCCAAGTAGCTGGAACTAC
>NW_007247309.1:416660-427196 GCF_000164805.1 Carlito syrichta | reverse complement strand
GGCGGGTCTCGAACCTGCGGGCTCAGGCAATCCGCTCACCTCAGCCTCCCAAAGGCACGGGATTACAGGCTGAGCCACCGAGCCCAGCTTATTTATTTTTTTGAGTTGGAGTCTCACTCTGTCACCCAAACTGGAGTGCTGTGGCATGCTCCTGGCCACCACAGCATCGACGTGCTGGGCTCTGGCAATTCTCCTGTCTCAACCTTCCAAGTAGCCAGAACTACAGGCGTGCACTACCACACCCGGCTAATTTTTTATTTATTGTAGAGATGAGGTCTCGCCAAGTTGCCCGGGCTGGTCTCGAACCCGCGGGCTCAGGCAATCCACTCACCTCAGCCTCCCAACATGCTGGGATTACAGGTTGAACCACCGAGCCCGGCCAATTCTGCTTTAAAAAAAAAAAAAAGGCCAGGCTCATTGGCACAGCCTGTAATCCCAACAATTTGGGAGGCAGAGGCGAGTGTATTGCCTGAGCCACGGGTTGGCGACTAGCCCAGGCAACTTGGCAAGACCTTATCTCGACAATAAATCAAAAAAAAGAGAATATCCTTCATATTGGATACTACATATTAGAATTTGTAAACTGAAAATGAAATCCTAAGCTCCCCAACTGACTGAATGGACCCCCACTGGACCATGAGGACCCCAGAGAAACTTAAAAAACTGAATGCCCAGTCATGATGAAAGGGAGGTTAAACATGCCACTTGATAGCCTCACCTTTTCAAGTTGAGTCAAAACTGACCGTCATTAACTTTAAAAAAGAGCCTTGTTGTTTGGCACAGTGGCTCAGAACTGTAATCCCAGCACTTTGGGAAGCAGAGGCGAGAGGATGCCTGACCCCGCCGGTCCAAGACCAGCCTGGGCAACAGGGCAAGACCTCGTGTCTACAATAAATGAAAAAATTAGCTGGGCATGGTGTCACATGCCTGTAGTCCCAGCTACTTGGAAGGCTGAGGTGGAAGGATCACCTGAGCCCAGCAGGTCAAGGCTAGAGTGACTGTGAGTGTGCCGCTGCACTCCAGCCTGGGTGACAGAGTGAGACTATGACTCAAAAAAAAGAAAAAAGAAAAAATTTTCCCCAATACCCCACCATCACGACTTGGAATATAGTTGGCATTGGCAGTTTTTTACAGTCTCTATGGAGACTGAAAAAAAGAAAGAAAACATTAAAATAGAGATCATAAGACTGAAAAAGCAGACTCTTTGTGACAATAAAATACCTAATTCCTACCTGACTCTTATGTGTCATCACATGCTCTCTGAGGACAGCCACCTGTGAGACTTTGTCTACCTAACAAGGGTCTTAGCACTCACAGCCCCTTAACTCAAACATTCCTTTCTGTGGACTTCTTAAATCTTTAGACAGAGCTAAACTCTTTCAATCAATTGCTCACCAGAAAATCTTTGCATCCATCTTTGACCTGTAAGCTTGCCCCCTTCTTCAAGATATTCTGCCGCACTGGGCTCAGTGGCTCAGCCTGTAATCCCAGCACTTTGGGAGGCCGAGGCGAGTGGATTGCCTGAGCCCATGGGTTCGAGACCAGCCCGGGCAACTTGGCAAGACCTCATCTCTACAATAAATCAAAAATTAGCCGGGCGTGGTAGTGCACGCCTGTAGTTCTGGCTACTTGGAAGGCTGAGGCGAAAGGATCGCCAGAGCCCAGCGGGTAGGACGCTGTGGTGGCCGGGAGTGTCCCTCTGCACTCCAGTCTGGGTAACAGAGTGAGACTCCAACTCAGGAAAAAAAAAAAAAGATATTCTGCCTCTTTAGACTAAAGCAACACACAACTTCCATGTATTGACTTATGGCTTTGCTTTTAACTTCTGTCTCCCTAAAATGTATGAAACCCAGCTATAACCACCTTGGGCTTTCTTAGGACCTCCTTGAGACTGTGCCCCGGGCCATTGTCACTCATATGAGCTCAGAATAAACCTCTTTATTTGTACCATGTCTGTTTTTTTCTTCAAAAAGTTTATAGCTTAGATTGCTGTTTTAGTGAGCTCATGTGAACAGTCTTAATAGATTCCCAAGTTCCTGTGTTAAAATGCAAATATTACTAGTAGGAAACTCACTTTAAGTCCTTATTAATTAAGGCTTCCTTAACTTTTTTTCCTTTTTGAGTTAGGATCTCATTCTGTCACCCAGGCTGGAGTGCAGTGGCATATTCACAACTCACTGCAGACTTGATCTCTTGGGCTCACATGATCCTTCTGCCTCAGCCTCCTGGATAGCTGGGACTACAGGCATGTCACCACTCCTGGCTAACTTTTTTGAAGAGATGAAGTGTCACTATGTTGCCTAGGCTGGTCTTGAACTCCTAGACTTCAGCAATCCTCTTGCCTCGGCCTCCCAAAGTGCTTGGATTACCGGCATGAATCACCACACCACCTTCCTTAACTATTTGCTATCAATTAATCACAAATTAACAGAGATAAAAGGCCACCACATGACAGGGAGTGGGAGAAGATTGTGGCATATCCAGCAATTCTGGAGAGGCAAACAGCTACCCTAAAGGAAAATAGACTTCCCGTCAAAGACAAATTTCAGTCTACCTCTGTTTTGTTGAAGGTCCAGCCTAAGAGAGGAATGAATTAAATGAGGTTGTTTCCAAAGTTAGCTCTAAGGCAACCTTTTATGACTATGAAGCTTGTTTTCTGTCCCTCTCAGAGCCTCTGTATTGATTTTTACCTCCCTTCAAAGACTTTAGAGTTTTGTTTTGTTTTTTTGAGTTGGAGTCACCTGCTGGGCTCTGGTGATCCTTCTGCCACAGCCTTCCAAGGAGCTGGAACTATAGGCATGCGCTACCACGCCCGGCTAATTTTTGATTTATTGTAGAGATGAGGTCTCATCAAGTTGCCCAGGTGGGTCTCGAAACCGCGGGCTCAGGCAATTCACTCACCTCGGCCTCCCAAAGCGTGGACTTACAGGCTGAGCCACCGAGCCCGGCCAATATCAACGATATTAATGGAAGATACCAACTTCAAGTATTTCCCTATTGATAGCCAATAATTTGAAGAGAGATATTTTGGAGGGAGGATGGGTCTTCTGTTCCTTATGTTTCCTCTTAGAGGAACTACCAACTCTATTTGTGTGTAAGATTATCCCTCTATTTGTGTGTAAGATTTGCCACAGTTCTGGGGCTGAGATGATTGTTCTTGGTCATGTGAATATAGGGGAGAAAAAAAATGTTTCCTCTGCACTCTTAGATTTTTTTTACTTGGAATATGCAAATTAAACGGACAGAAGCAGATCAATAGGTAAAAAGGCATACAAATTTTATGTACAAAGGGGTTCACAGCAAAGAAGTTAAAACCCAAAGAAGTGATTAGGTCTGGGGGCTTATATGCCATTTTAACAATGGGCTATAAATTGTGGAGAAGTAGCTAAATAAAGGAAAAGGGGATTTGGGTTACAGGGAGGTAAGCTGTGGTAGGGTAACTAGGAAATGTATGGTTGATAAGGTTTGTTTAATAACGTTTGCTATGCAGATTCAAGTTGTCTCTGGAGATGAGTTGTGTCTTCTTCCTTGTATGGGAGAGTGAAACACTTTTACAAATGAAAAGTTATGCCCTGCCTTTACACCTAAAAACAGAGGGAAGGCAAAGATCTCTTGCTTCTGCTGTTTCTCAATAAGCATTGAGCTCAAATAATCATTATGCCAAAGCGGGAGATTTGGGGGTGGCATATTCTGATCCCCAACATTGGTATTAAAAAAGAAAGATATACTAAAGCCCCCCCTTTCCCACTGAGGTTTCCCACACAGAGAAATCAAGAAGTATCATGAGATAATAAAGCAGATGTTGCTGTAGAAGTCAGGACAGAGTCAAGTACTCTCTACAACCTGATTCCACCACTCACTTTCAATGTAGCCATAATATTACTGTAAATTTATAAAAAGAAACTTAAAAAAACAGATGCTGGAGAGGATGCGGCAAAAAGGGAACAACACTTCTACACTATTGGTGGGAGTGTAAACTAGTACAGCCTCCGTGGAAAATAGTGTGGCAATTCCTAAAACATTGAAAAATCAACCTCCCATATGACCCCGCAATCCCCCTACTGGGAATATACCTGGAGGAACACAAATCACTCTATGAAAAAAATATCTGCACATGCATGTTTATTGTAGCATTATTATTATTATTATTATTGAGTTAGAGTCTCACTTTGTCAACCAGGCTGGAGGACAGTGGTGCACTCCCGGCCACTGCAGCCTTGACCTGCTGGGCTCCTGCGATCCTTCTGCTTCAGCCTTCCAAGTAGCTGGGGCTACAGGTGCACGCTACCTTGCCCAACTAATTTTTTATTTATTTATTGTAGAGACGAGGTCTCGCCAAGTTGCCCGGGTAGGTCTCGAACCCACAGGCTCAGGCAATCCGCTCGCCTCAGTCTCCCAAAGTGCTGTGATTACAGGCTGAGCCACCGAGCCCAGCCAACATTATTTACAATAGCAAAAACATGGTACCAACCGTGCTGCACATCAAAAGAAGACTGGATTTTTAAAAATGTGGTATATATACATGATGGAATATTATGCAGCCATAGAGAAGGACACAATTATGAACTTCGCAGCAACTTGGATGAATTTAGTCTACAATACTGAGTGATCTATCACAGAAACAAAGAACTGAGTATCATGTTCTCACTCATAAGCGGATCTTGAACAACTATCGTTAATACTATAAGAAAGGGATTGGCAGTAGTGGGAAACTGCCAGGGGAGAGGGGCACACCTCATCAACATGGGTACCTACATAATGAACATTTTTATACCTAACCCTGACTTTTACTCCACATATTTAAAATTAAAAATAAAAAAAAAAAAGAAATTTAAGGCTGGGTATGGTGGCTCATGCCTGTAATCCCAACATTTGGGAGGCATAGGCAAGAGGATTACCTGAGCTCAGGGGTTCAAGACCAGCCTAGACATCTTAGCAAAACCTCGTCTCTACAATAAATCAGAAAATAAGCCAGGCATGGTAGCACATGCCTGTAGTTCCAGCTACTTGGAAGGCTGAGGCAGAAGGATCACCTGAGCCCAGCAGGTCGAGGCTGCAGTGGCTGTGAATGTGCCACTGCCCTCTAGCCTGGGCAACGGAGTGAGACTCCAACTCAAAAAAAAAAAAAAAAGAAAGAACAAAAAAAAGAAAGCTAAATCATGATTTTGAATATGTGCTTACTTACATTTAACCAGAATTTGACCTTTAATACTCTTAGCAAAAGAAATTGAAATAGGCATGTTGAATATGTGCTTGCATATACTTAACCAGAATTTGACCCATAATACTCTGTGTCGTTGTGTCTCACAGAATGTCCTAGATATACTGTGATCTTATTTCTAATAGTTAAATTAGCTAATCCCCAGAAAGCCACATGAGTACTCCACTGTGATGTAGTACAAGGAAGAATTAGAATGTTCTCAGTAGGCAGTTGCAATAAGCTACTTGCTGAGTCACTGAGCTGATCTATTTTTAATCCAATGAGCAAAATTTCTATTTGGTGTGACCTGAGCTGAATGATATCTTCTGGAAAGCTTATAAAAACTGTAGCCACTCCAAAAAATTGAGGAAGTGTTCATTTTCATTACTCTCTGACAAAATGATTATTCAGTTAGATATAAATCTTTTGTTCTAACTAGATATCAAATGTGTTACCTCAATAAAGGGAGACAGGCTGTCAAATTGTAAAAACAAAACAAACTGAAGAAAAGCTTAGTAAAATCAAATTTCTAATTTTGAGAATTTATCTTTATAGTAATAATGCTGGAAATTTACTCATGGTGAAAATGATATTCTTGTTTTACATATAGCTTTCTGTCAAAACAGAAAAATAAAATAGACTAAAGTCATCACATGATACTACTTTTGATAGTGTCACATTAGATGAAAAATACCTTCCTTATGAATAGAAAATGTCCACCAAAATTGTGAAATTCCTGCTAAATTAACCAGAAGAAAAGAATCACTAGGTTGGTAGATCCTATTAATAGGCAACTTAACCAGCAAATTTTTCTATTAATAGAAAAAAAAACTTGGAATTTGAGTACCATTGATTAGTGATTTCCTTTTTAATTCCACAAGAAAAGAAATAATTTGATGCTAACTGTTTAAAGAAATTAAGAGAGCTGCTGATGTCTGGAGTTAATTATCTCTTGGTTAGAAAACCATGCATGGGATGCTTTTAGACCAGGGACAAAGCCTCCTTTTAAAATTGTGTAGGATAAAAGGACTTCATTTGTATCAGTTCTGAGATTTTGGTCATGTGAATCACTAATCAATATTTTAGATATATTTCCTTGAAGACTTAAGTAAATTAATCTAGTAACCATGTATCTTCTAGGCAAAAGATATATCTTCCTGACAATAGCCTTTAGGGTATGGTAGTAGAGACCCCAATACCACTTTTAGGTCATATCTACTAGCATTTGTAGGGTCATATCCCTACAAATGTTCTAGAGCTAAGACTATCCTTAAAACTGTGGGCAATAATTTCTTAGGAAGTTAAAGGGTCCTAAAATAGTTAAAATTAGCAATGGAGGCCGGGCTCTGTGGCTCAGCCTGTAATCCCAGCGCTTTGGGATGCCGAGGTGAGTGGATTACCTGAGCCTGCGGGTTCGAGACCTGCCTGGGCAACTTGGCGAGACCTCATCTCTACAGTAAATCAAAAATTAGCTGGGCATGGTAGTGCACGCCTGTAGTTCCAGCTACTTGGAAGGCTGAGGTGGAAGGATCGCCGGAACCCAGCAGGTTGAGGCTGCGGTGGCCGGGAGCAGCCATTGCATTCCAGTCTGGGTGACAGAGTAAGACTCCAACTCAAAAAAAAATTAACAATGGAAGCCGAGGCGAGTAGATTGCCTGAGCCCGTGGTTCGAGACCCACCCGGGCAACTTGGCAAGGACCCCCCCCCGTCTCTACAATAAAAACCAAAAATTAGCCAGGTGTGGTAGCGCGTGCCTTGTAGTTCCAGTTTCTTGGAAGACTAAGGCGGAAGGATTGCCGAAGCCCAGCAGGTCAAGGTTGCAGTGGCTGGGAGCGTGCCACTGCCCTCCAGTCTGGGCGACAGAGTGAGACTCCAACTCAAAAAAAAAAAAAAAGGAAAATTCTATCTTTGAGGTTTCTTTCCTCTCCCAAATTCACAGTGCATGTTTGTGAGTTAACCCAAAATTCAAAATTGGATACTGAAAATGACATCCACCTTCCACTGCTGATATTGCAAGTTGCCTACTCTTCTCTTCCTCTTTCCTGATGGAAACCCAATTTTTTCAGGGTGGTAGAGTACCCAGTTATAAATATTCACCTCCCTGGCCACCTTTGCAGCTAGAGGCTGCTATGAGACCCAATTCCGGCAGATAAAATGAAAGTGCACATCTACTGGGTGGAATTTCCAGAGAAGCTATTGTTTTCCTGATTCAGAGGAAGTTTCCAGGGGATCTCGAACCCATGGGCTCAGGCAATCCTCTCACCTCGGCTCCCCAAAGGCCAAGGTGAGAGGATTGCCTGAGCCCAGAAGTTCAAGACCAGCCTGGACAACATGGCGAGACCTCATCTCTACAGTAAATCAAAAAATTTGCCAAGCATGGTGGTGTGTGCCTGTGGCTCCAGCTACTTGGAAGGCTAAGGTGGATCACCTGAGCCCAGCAGGTCGAGGATGTAGTAGCCATGATTGTGCCACTGCACTCTAGCCTGGGCAACAGAGTGAGACTCCGACTCAAAAAAAAAAAAATTATAATTTTCCTTAAAGTCATGGCTTTTAGAAAAAATATTTGGAATTATAAGCTATATATGCATGTATATCTTCTTACTTATAAAATACAAGATATAGTTTTGGATGTCTGGGTAGTTGTTCTACCAGCAGTTGGTTCTTGAAAATTTATAGCATTAGTAGATGGAATTCAAATTTGTTCATATGATTCACCAAATAAGAACACAAATATTTAAGGCAATAACCTAAGCATCAGAAAGTTACATACGTAAAATATAAGCAAATTGGTAAATTCAGAGGGAAATATTATTCATGGAATAACTGATAGATTTCTAGATTTACTTATATTCTTTTATTGTACTTATAATACCAATGACTCAAGTCATTGAAGGCAAATTGACTAGTTCAGCTGCATTACTGACCACTGTACTTGTCATTATACATTAGAAAGTTTGAAGCATAAAGAAGTGGGAAATAGGCCAGGCTTGGTGGCTCAGTCTGTAGTCCCAGCACTTTGTGAGGCAGAGGTCAGTGGATTGTCTGAGCCCGCGGGTTCAAGACCAGCCCAGGCAACGTAGTGAGATCTCATCTCTACAATAGATAAAAAATTAGTTGGGCATGGTAGCGTGCGCCTGTAGTTCCTGCCACTTGGAAGGCTGAGGCAGAAGGATCGCTGGGGTGGCTGTGAGTGTGCCACTGCACTCCAACCTGGGTGATGGAGTGAGACTCTAATGCAAAAAAAAAAAAAAGAAGTGGGAAATAGTATGGTTTCTGCTCTCCAAGAGTTAAAATCTTTTGAAAGAGAAAAAACTTCTAAAGATCAGGCTGGGTGCAGTGGCTCATGTCTGAAATCCCAGCACTTTGGGAGGCTGAGACAAAAGGATTGCCTGAGCCCAGGAGTTCGAGACCAGCCTGGGCAACTTGGCGAGACCTCGTCTCTACAACAAATCCAAAAAAAATAACCAGGCGTGGTGGCGCATGACTGTGGTTCCACCTACTTGGAAGACTGAAGAGGAAGGATCATCTGAGAATAGTAGATCAAGTGCCACTGCACTCCAGCCTGGGTGACAGTGAGGCTCTGACTCAAAACAAAAACAAAAACAAAAACCTTCTACAAATCAAGTACTTAAAGATGAAACATAGAAGAATAACATAAAAAGATATATTATAGTTAACATAGGATATAACTGAAAACCAAATTATGTGATGCATATCATTGACGATCAGGACAAAAGTTATTCGAGAAGCTTCATGAACAAGGTGAAATTTGTGATGGGTCTTGAGATTCGCCTGATTCATGTCTGATATCTATGTAGCGTCTCTGATTTCGGGTCAAGACTCCGCTTGAATAACAAATGCTATGGGGATGGCATCCCCTCCTATTAATGGTTTCATCTGGAGTTCTGTAAGGGACAGCCCTGTCAATCATTCTCTAGCATACCAGGGCTTCCAGGAGTATGGTTTGATCTACCTAAAAGCAGTTTGTGGAAGCGTCATAATATAAGGCAGCAATAAACCTACCATTTCTATGAGTATCCCAGCTGCACACTCTGTTCTTTTGTTCTCCATAATTCCCCAAATTTCATGTAGCAGCTCAAGGTTTAAGTCCTCTCCTATATCTATTTATACCACAATGCTTGTGTAAAATAAAAGTTTCCTCATTCATAAAATGGAAATGGTAATAATACCTCGTCCTACTTTCCTAAAAATAGTTTCCTATCTGCAAAATGGGGCCAGTGATACCTGCCCTATTGATTTCACAGGGCTGTTTTGAGTCTCAGATGTGATACTATGTAAAAGCAAGTAGAAACTCAAAGTTTGACACAAATCAGAGATTTTACCATAGTTTTGCCTACCACTGTCTAACACTGGGACCCAACACGTTTGTGAGAACAGAATCATGACGTCTAGTACAATGTGTTTGACCATGAATGGGTATGATACCAGCCCAGTGAATGTACCAGTATTTGTGCTGGATTTTGTTTACTATTTTTACGAATAGCTATTTTAAAACAAGTTGGCAAAAGCGTATGCAACTGGTGTTACTACATTTACAAGCCTGCCCATAACTGGTTTCGGGTTTAAAGCAAAAAGGTGAATTCCATTTCCCCTTGTCTCATTCTCCTCAGGTTTTCTGCAGTTTCCATTTCTTTCCACAAAGGGTGACATTGTTCAGAGCAGAATTTTAGATAGAGTACTTTTCTAGTAGATACTTTCTTTTCACCTCTTAGGCTGACTCTAGTTTGAATGCATTTGGTATGATCATTGTAAGTTTCTCCTCAGAAGTGAAAGGGGCATTATGTTACTCTTCTGGGAATGAAATGCACTCTACCACAGAAACAAGAAGCCTAGCTTCTTGTCCCAGCTTTTGTGACTTTAAGTCCGTCCCCTCATCTCTCTGGGGCTCAGTCTCCCAATCTATAAAATGATTTATCAACTGGGCATGGTGGCTCATGGCTGTAATCCCACTGCCTTGGGAGGCCGATTCAGGAGGATCGCTTGAGCCCAGCAGTTCAAGATCAGCCTGGGCAACAGAGCGAGACTGCATCTTTACCAAAAATCAAAAAATTAGCTGGGCATGGTGGCATACCCCTGTAGTTGCAGCTACTCAAGAGACTGAAATGAGAGAATCACCTGAGCCCAGCGGGTAGAGGCTGCGGTGGCCGTGAGCGTGTCCATGTACTCTAGCCTGAGTGACACAGTGAGATCTCAACTAAAAAAAAAAAAAGTGTACAATTCAATGGGTTTTCATAAATTCACAGATGTGTAATCATCATTACAGTCAGTTTCTTTTCTTTTTTTTTTTTTTTTTGAGTCAGAGTCTCACTCTGTCG
>NW_007247309.1:407334-416561 GCF_000164805.1 Carlito syrichta | reverse complement strand
TTCTTCTGCCTCAGCCTTCCAAGTAGCTGGAACTACAGGCACGCACTACCACACCCAGCTAATTTTTTGATTTATTATAGAGATGAGGTCTCACCAAATTGCCCAGGCGGGTCTCGAACCCACAGGCTCAGGCAATCCACTCACCTCAGCCTCCCAAAGCACGGATTACAGGCTGAGCCACCGAGCCCGGCTATTACAGTCAATTTCAAGAAGAAATTCCTTATCTTTCCCTATCACACTCCCCCAGAGGTCTCATCCCCCACCCCAGCCCTAAGGAACCACTAATCTACTTTCTGTCTTTATAGATTTCCCTATTCTGGGTTTTTATATGAGTAGAATCACATAATATATGATCTCTTACAATTGGCTTCTTTTAAGTAGCATAATGTTTCAGGTTCATTGCTGTTATAGCATATAATAGAACTTCATTCTTTTTTGTGGCTGAATGATAATAATTCATTGAGTAGATATGTCACATTTTGTTCATCCATGAATCTGTCAATGAACATTTAGGTTGTTTTCACATTTTTTAATTGTAATTTTTTATTTTAATGTATTTTATTTATTGTGTGTTTTTTATGGAGAGGGTCTCTCTCAGTTGCTCACAGTGGAGTGCAGCCGTATGATCCTAGCTCACCGTACCCTTGAACTCCTGGGCTCAAGTGATCCTCCTGCCTCAGTCTCCTGAGGCAAACCACTTGGCTGATTTTTAAAATTCTGCTAGAGACAGCTCCTCGTTATGTTTCTCGGGCTGGTCTTGAACTCCTATCCTCAAGTGATCTTCCAGCCTCAGCGTGAGCCACCATGTCCAGCTCACAATTCTGCTATTATGAATAATGTTGCTATAAACATTTGTTTATATATTTGTTTCACTTTTTCTGTGTGAACGTAAGTGTTTCTTTCTTTTGAGTATATACCAATGTGTGGAATTGCTGGATCATATGGCAACTCTATGTTTAACTGTTTGAGGAACTACTAGACGGTTTTCCAGAGTGTCTGGACCATGATGCGTTCCCAACAGCAGTGTTTGGGGATTCCAGCTCTCCATTTCTGTCACTACTGTTATCTGACGCCTTGATTTCTAGCCATGCTAGGATGTGGGATGTGGTATCTTATCTTGGTCTTGATTTGCATTTCCCTGATGATCCGTGATCTTTTTGTATGTTTATTGACCATTCTACATCTTCTTTAAGGAAATGTCTATTCAGACCCTTTCTCATTCATATAATTATTTTTTAGAGAGTGACAAGAGAGGGAGAAAGTCATCTCGATAACAGATCTTCTAATGCTTAAACACAAAAATAGAAAAAACGAATCTAACTTTAAAGTCTCTAAGCTGTTGAACCTAAGTTTTTTGTTTTTGTTTTTTTTTTTTAAGTTGGAGTCTCACTCTGTCGCCCAGACTGGAGTGCAGTGGCCGCTCCCGGCCACCGCAGCCTCGACCTGCTGGGCTCCAGTGATCCTTCTGCCTCAGCCTAACAAGTAGCTGGAACTACAGGCGTGCACTACCACGCCCGGCTGATTTTTTGTAGAGATGAGGTCTTGCTGCCCAGGCGGGTCTCGAACCCGCGGGCTCAGGCAATCCACTCACCTCAGCCTCCCAAAGGTGCGGGATTACAGACTGAGCCACTGAGCCCAGCCCTAAGTTTGTTTTTTAAGCACAGTGACTGAAAAACCTTAATTAGTTCTACATCCTTTTGTTTTCTCACATTTGTGATTTTATTTTATTTTTTATTTTTTTGAGTCAGAGCCCCACTCTGTGGCCCAGGCTGGAGTACAGTGGCACACTCATGGCTACACCAATGTTGACCTGATGGGCTCCAGTGATCCTTCCGCCTCAGCCTTCCAAGTAACTGGAACTACAGGTGTGCACTACCATGCTTGGCTAATCTTTGATTTACTGTAGAGAGAAGGTCTTGCCAAGTTGCCCAGGCTGATCTCGAGCCCGTGGGCTCAGGCAATTCACTTGCCTCGGCCTCCCAAAGTGCTGGGATTACAGGCTGAGCCACCAAGCCCACCCCACATTTGTGATTTTATAGATGTTATCCTACTAAAAGGATATGTAAAGTATGTGTATTTTAGTCAGTGATCTACCCTAATATTCTCTTTCAGATATCCAAGAATCTTTGTGAGGAAATATGGTTATTTTCTAGAATGATCGTTTTTTGATTTTGTTTTTTGAGTCAAGGTCTCACTCTGTTGCCCATGCTGGAGTGCAGTGGCACGATCATGGTTCACCACAGCCTCTACCTCCTGGGCTTAGGCAATCCTTCCACCTCAGCCTTCCAAGTAATTGAGACTACAGGTGCCTGCCACCACATCTGACTAATTTTTAAATTTTTTGTAGGAACAAGGTCTTGCTATGTTGCCTAGGCTGGTCTCAAACTCCTGGGCTCAAGCAATCCTCTCGCCATGGCCTTCCAAAGCATGAGCCACCATGCCCACCAGTAGTTTTTTGGGTTTTTTTTAACTTGGATTCTCATTCTGTTGCCCAGGCTGGAGTGCCGTGGCCCGCTTATGGCTACCCCAGCCATCAGCATGAGCCACCATGCCCACCAGTAGTTTTTTGGGTTTTTTTTAACTTGGATTCTCATTCTGTTGCCCAGGCTGGAGTGCCGTGGCCCGCTTATGGCTACCCCAGCCATCAGCATGAGCCACCATGCCCACCAGTAGTTTTTTGGGTTTTTTTTAACTTGGATTCTCATTCTGTTGCCCAGGCTGGAGTGCCGTGGCCCGCTTATGGCTACCCCAGCATTTACCTGCTGGGCTCCAGCAATCCTTCTGCCTCAACCTTCCAAGTAGCCAGAACTACAGGCAAGCACTACCACGCCCGGCTAAGTTTTTGACTTATTGTAGAGATGAGGTCTCTCCAAGTTGCCCAGGCTGGTCTTGAACCCGTGGGCTCAGGCAATCCCCTCACCTCAGCCTCCCAAAGTGCTGGGATTACAGGCTTGAGCCACTGTGCCTGGCCTAGCAATAGTTCTTACAGTATGATTTGTTTCCCCCTGGGGATCACTAATTCCATGAAGTCATAACTATAATAATACTAATAACAATACTAAGACATAATAAGGCTAAACCCTTATTTATTTTTTTCACTGTGTTGTCATTTACACTGATGCTGCCAAAGCAATGGTAGGAAAATACTATGGGTTCCTTAGCACAAACGAAGGCAGTTGTACCAATAATCATTACATTGTGCACTGCCAAGCACTAGTAGTAAATAAATAAAATTAACTAATTAAATTTATTTATTTTTTATTTTTTTTAATCGGAATCTCACTCTGTCGCCCAACCTGGAGCACAGTGGCACGCCTATAGCCACCACAGCCTAACCTGCTGTGTTAAGGTGATCCTTCCACCTCAACCTTCCAAGTAGCTGAAATTACAGGCGTGCATCACCACGCCCAGCTAATTTTCTGATTTATAATAGGGACACGGTCTTGCCAAGTTGCCCAGTCTAGTCTCAAACTCTTAGGTTCAGACAGCCCTCTTGTCCTCGCCTCCCAAAGTGCTGGGATGGCAGGTGTGAGCCACTGCACAACTAATTAAATTTAAAATACCAGTTTTACTTAAAATGTCCTTGGGGAACCAGTAAGAGTTCTTAATTTTATTAAATTTTGATCCTTGGACCATATCTTTTTAATATCTTGTGTAACAAAATGAGAAGTACACATTAAGCTCTTGTGCCACATACTCAAATAGGGTTATTGAGGGAAAACACGTGTGGCTTGAGTTGCAAGATGAACCAGCTATTTTTTTGTTTGCTTATATTTTGTTTTGTTTTGTTTTTTGATAGAACACCATTTTGACTTAAAACAATTACTGATAGACAAACTACAGCTATTCGTACTTGGGCAAAAAAAAATTTGACAGATACTTTCTTAAAAATGAACAAAGTGGGCCTGTCACTTCAAGGAAACAGTTGACAGTATTTGTTACCAGTGATCAAACTGGAGCTTTCAAGTGAAAATTAGAATTTTAGGAAACTTGTGTCTGCCACTGTGAACTTGACAGCTTCCCAGTACTTAAAGACCTTTGCAATGAGATTCGTGGTGATATTAATGAATGTGTTTTGGGGTGTTTGACATAATGAAGTATGTCAAAATTGGAAAACTCTGTATAGTCCAATATTTTCTGAATGAACAATGCATAATATTATATAGTCATGCATGGGCAAAATATCCATTTCAAGCACAGGATAAGTTGATATGAATATAACAGAGGATGTAAAGGTCAGATCTCAGATTGTAACTAACCTTTAGGAAACTGCAACTTGTTGAGTTTTGGTGTAATATCAAAGAGTATTCATGATTGTCTGAAATGGCTATTAAAATTCTCCTCCTTTTCCAACTCCCTGTGTGAAACTGAATTTTCTCCATATATTTTCACAAAACAATCTCAAGAGACTGAATGCAGAAGCAGATATAAGACTCTACCTGTCTTCTATTAAGTGTGACATGGTAGAGATTGGCCAAAACAAAAACAAGGAAACACATCCGACTCTTCTCACCCATTTTTGTTTGTTTTAGAAATAATTATTTTTCATAAAGGTTATTATTATGATTGTTAATATGTAATGTAATGGGTTTACTAGTATTATAAATGAATAAATATTACATTTTGAATTTTAATTCTTTTTTTTTTGAGTTGGAGTCTCACTCTGTCGCCCAGACTGGAGTGCAGTGGCATGCTCCTGGCCACTGCAGCCTCAACCTGCTGGACTCCAGCAATCCTTCCACCTCAGCCTTCCAAGTAGCTGGAACTATAGGCGTATGCTACCACGCCCGGCTAATTTTTGATTTATTGTAGAGACAAGGTCTCACCAAGTTGCCTGGGGGGTGGGGCCTCGAACCCGCAGACTCAGGCAATCCACTTGTCTCTGCCTCCCAAAGTGCTGGAATTACAGGCTGAGCCACTGAGCCCAGCCTTGAATTTTAATGTCTAAGTTTCTCCTTAATAGCTTAATATAGATTGAAACCACCAATACACCTGAGAAAAATACCAGGAAACCTTCAGTAATGGTGGCTTGGTCCTATGAGGCAAGGAATAGTGCCTTGACTATCCCCAGCACACAACACAGATCCTTGTATATAATGTTACTCAACAAATACTTTGCTGAATTGAATTGGTTGGAATTAAAGTATTGATACTCAGCTCATACTATGTTTACTCATGTTTGGGAATGCATAATTTTTCACGGCAAGAATTTTAATTGGGTTCCAAACCAAAATAGTCACTTTTCAAAGGCATCAAAGAGGAAACAGGTCTCTACCACTGCATGCTAGACATAAGAAGAAAAAAGAAAATCACACAATTCAACCACAAAATGTACAGGTTTAAAACATTTTTGCTTGGAATTAGCAAAGACTGTAAGTACTATTCCAGGAATACTAAAAGCAGGCAGTCTAGATTCAAATTCTGGCTTCACATTTACCATCTGTGTAAACTTGGGCAAATCTTTAACCCATCTGTGCCTTAGTGCCCTCATCTGTAAAATGGATAATAATAGTACTCATTTTGTAGGGTTATTTTGAGGATATAATTAACTCATTTAGAGTTATAAAACTCTATACTATATTAGAATATATATGTACTATATTAGAACAATGTATTTATAACAGTGTTTGGCAATGGATTAAGATCTCAGTAAATTTTCCTGTGTTCCATAAAATGAAGGAAATTCATATAATATATGACAAAAGTATTCCCCATGAATAAAAGTTTGGTTTTTTTTTTTTTGGTTGGAGTCTCACTCTGTCACCCAGGCTGGAGTACAGTGGTACGCTCATGGCCACCGCAGCCTAAACCTGCTGGGCTCAGGCGATCCTTCCATCTCAGCCTTCCAAGTAGCTGGAATCGCAGGCACGCACCACCATGCCCAGCTGAGTTTTTGATTTATTGTAGAGATGAGGTCTCGCCACAGTTGCCCAGGCTGGTCTCGAACCCGTGGGCTTAGCTAATCCTCTCACCTCGGCCTCCCAAAGTGCTGGGATTATAGGCGTGAGCCACTGTGCCCGGCCAATAAAAGTCTTTTATAATGTAAAAAATATATAGATGAAGTGTTGCTATGTTGCCCAGGCTGGAGTATAGTGGCTATGGATCATAGTTCACAAGCTCCTGGGCTCTAGTGATCCTTCTGCCTCAGACTTCCGAGTAGCTGGGTTGTGGGCCACCATGCCTGGCTCTTTTTGAAACTGATAACATTGCATATATAGAAAATAATATCTGTATAGCACAATGGGTGGACAGAAGAGGCTGCTGATGACCTGGGTTGACTAGTCCAGAAGCTCCCACTCTCTGGGACCTATTCAGCTATCCCAGGGAATGAGGGGAACACTATCCTGGTGTCTTGTAACTCATTCACAGGCTGTGATTTTCAGGCACATATCTCTTTCCCACACATGCATCCTCCTCCCACACCCACACACCATCCACACCTGTGAACATAAGTTATATATTTAAGACAAATCCATCTTGATTCCTGTTTTCAGGGAAACTGTATTGGTCATGACAAGTTATGCCATGCTTTGATAACAAAATAAATCCTAAGATCTCAGTGACCATTATGGACTGAACTGTGTCCCCCCATAAATTCATATGCTGAAGTTCCAATTACCAGTGCCTTAAAATGTAACTGTATTTGGAGATAAGGTCTTTAAAAAGGCAAGTAAATGAAAATTGAGCCATTAAGATGGGCCCTAATTCAGTATGTCCAGTGTCCCTGTAAGAAGAGGAAGGGAACCTAGGAATACATGTGCACAGATGAGAGGCCGTGTGAGTACACAGCAAGGAGGTGGCCATCTGCAGTGAGAGAGAGGCCATAGAAGAAAACAAATCTTCTGGACACCTTGATCTTGGGTTTCCAGATTAGTAAGAAAATACATATATGTTGTTTAAGCCCCCCAGTCTTTGATATTTTGTTATGGTCACCCTAGCAAACTAATACAGTGACTTACAACAAACGTTTATTTCTTTTCTTTTTTTTTTTTTTTTAAGTTGAAGTCTCACTCCACTGCCCAGGCTGGGATGCAGAGGCACACTCATAGCCAGCCCTGCGTCTACCTGCTGGGCTTCGGCGATCCTTTTGCCTTAGCCTTCCAAGTAGCCGGAACTACCGCGCCTGGCTAGTTTTTTATTTATTATAGAGACGAGGTCTCACCAAGTTGCCCAGGCTGGTCTTGAGCCTGCGGGCTCAGGCAATCCACTGACCTCAGCCTCCCAAAGTGCTAGGATTACAGGCTGAGCCACCAAGCCCAGCCAAAAGTTTATTTCTTACTCAAAGTCCATAGAAGATTGGTAAAGCCCTTCTCCATTCAGTGATTCAGGAATCCAGGCTTCATCTCTTGCAACACCACCATCTTTGAGATGGTTCTGGCACCCAATCTCAGACCAGACAGGGTTCACATACATCACTTCTGCTCACAGCATCCTGAGAAGGACTAGTCACATGGTCCTAACCTGACCTGGAGGCTGGGAAATATGGGGAAGCATATGGAATGTTGGGTGAACACTACTAATTTATTTTTGGATCTGGTTACATAAGGATAGTTGTCCAATCATCCAGATTGTCTCTTAATAAAGACAGTAACAGATTGATTTATCCCATTACAAAAAGTAGGACTTTATTAGTATTTAATTAAAGATGAATGGAAATTATTTCCATTGTTTAAAGAATACATATTGATTTCTTTTCTTGTGTTACTTTTCGCCCTCTTGAGATTTCTTTTATGGTTTTGCTTTCATCATTGGGTATGTATTGCTTCACACTTCTGTTAAAATATAATTTCCAATGAAAATAAACCCTCAACTACCCTGAGGAGAACATTAGAAATAACTGAAAAACTTACTGGTTGAGTTCATATTTATTCCTGAACATTCTTTCTCTGTAATCCCAGCTCTTTAGACTACTCCTCAAGGCCCTCCCTCAATAAGCATCCCATCCCTCCCACCACACACACACACACACACACACACACACACACACACACACACACACAACTTATTATCTTATTTCTCAAAAACCACTTTTTCTTTTTGGCTCCTCTGAAACTGTTTTTTAATATATTAATAAATATTTATTGGAACACTGTGCCATTTGTTTTTAACCACTTGCTAAATTGTTAGCAAAAATAATGTTCCAAATTTTCTGAAACAGTGCTAATTTTACAGGACTTTTTTGTCTTATTATCACAGAATAGACAGTCACCTTAGCTTTTATCCATGACCATCTAGCCTGGAAGAACCTCTTCTCTTAGATAATTGAGTCTATCTCAGCTACTAATGAAAAGTCAAAAACAGCAGCAAACTATACAATAATGACATTATGTGGCTAGTGGAAACGCTAGCAAGTAGACACTATTAATACATGGAAATAGATATAATAATATTATGCAGAATATTGGCTGTTCACTATGCACATGATGCTAAGTAATTTTTATATCCATAACCTTCTTTAATTCAGGCCATAATCCTATGAAACAAGTGAAATGATCATGCCCTGTTCACAGATGAAGAAACTCTGGTTTAGAGAAGTAACTTGCCTATGTTCAAACAGCTAGAAAGCAATACTGAAACCAGGACTGGTTGACTCGAGTCATGCTCTTAACCACATTGATAATCTCCTACAAATATAGGAAATAGTGTACAGTTTTTAAAACTACATGATTTTTTAAAAAAGCATTAGGCTGGGTGCGGTGGCTCGTGCCTATAATCCCAGCACTTTGGGATGCCAAGACGGGAGAATTGCTTGAGCCCATGAGTTCCAGACCAGCCTTGGCAACATAGCAAGACCTTGTCCCTACAAAAAAATCAAAAAATTAGCTGGGCATGGTGGTGCCCGCCTGTAGTTCCAACTAATCAGGAGGCCGAGATAGAAGGATCACTTGAACCCAGGAGGTCGAGGCTATGGTTAGAGTGATCATGCTACTGTACTCTAGCCTGGGTGATAGAGTGAGACCCCCAGCTCAAACACACACACACACACACACACACACACACACACACACACACACACACACACTCACTCTCTCTCTCTCTCTCTCTAGATGTACACAGTGGTTTACTATTAATTGGACTGCAATGATGTCCATTTAAAAAGATTGAAAATATAATTTTTTTTTTTTGAGTTGGAGTCTCACTCTGTCGCCCAGACTAGAGTGCAGTGGCCGCTCCTGGCCACCGCAGCCTCGACCTGCTGGGCTCCAGCAATCCTTCCACCTCAGCCT
>NW_007247309.1:397176-407236 GCF_000164805.1 Carlito syrichta | reverse complement strand
GAGCCACCAAGCCCGGCTTAATTTTTGATTTATTGTAGGGATGAGGTCTCACCAAGTTGCCCAGGCGGGTCTCGAACCCGCGGGCTCAGGCAATCCACTCACCTCAGCCACCCAAAGTGTGGGATTACAGGCTGAGCCACCGAGTCTGGGTCAAAAATATAATTTTTGAGTTAAAAACTTGGGGAGAAACATGAAACTGAAAAAATACTCATTGTTCTGTCATCCTAAACCAACAGGTTAATACTCAGATATATTTGCTTCCTCTTTTACTTCTGTGTATTTTTGCATATACAACATTGTTTTTACTCATCGTAATGACATAAGCCTTTCTCCATTAAAAACTCTAATACAGCTTGAAGTTTTGCAAGCTAGCATCAGTTTGTATTAGTTAGGATTAACTTCAGTTGTGAAGTTGTGATAGCAAGCTCCCCACCACCCAACAACTGTGGATTCAAGTTGATTTGTCTCTCAAATAAACATAGACAATTTATGCCTGATTTAAGGACATCATAGGACCACCCGAGCCCAAGCTCTTTGAGTTTTGCTGTGTCTTCATTCTCAGCACACAGCTTCTATACCATGGCACCCAAATGACTTCTCTCACTTCAGTTACGAAGTCCACAGTCTATTAGCAGAAAGGAGAAAATGGAAGAAGTGTATCCTTCTCTTTAAGGATGCTTCCTGGAATTTTCTCACTTTATATTCATGTTGTGCTAGCCAGTACTAAGACATATGGTCTCATGAAACTGTGAAGGAAGCTGGGAAATGTAACCTTTATTCCAGGTGGCCATGAACGTGGCTTAAAATTAGGAGTTTTACTGCTATAGAGTAAGAGAGAATGGATTCTATAGGAAAACTAGCAGTCTCCTTGTAGCTGAGTTCTTTTGTTCTATAAAAATTAATAAAGTTGTTTTATAAGTTTGTTTATAATACTCAATACATTGTAAACACTTGAATTAGAAAGTATATTTTCTATTTTTTCCTTCTTCCATGCCTGATGTCTAATAAAATACTTGACATACAACAAAAACTTAATAACAATCTAGAAGTTTCTTTCTTACTATAAAGAAAAGAGAACAAGAATTGTCTTCAATACCTGCTATTGTCCTACACATTCTATTTTATGACGTACCATTTTCCATGAGTGCATTTTTAACAACTGAGATGTGGCCTCACTATGTTGCCCAACCTGGAGAGCAGTGGTGATTCATAGGCACAATCATAGCACACCGTGGTCTTGGACTCCTGGACTCAAAGGATGCTCCCTCCTCAGCCTCTTAAGTAGCTGGAACCACTATCCCACACCATTGCTTCTGACTACGAGTGCTTATTATTATTTTCTCTATGCATGTGTAGAAAGTCTTTTTTGACTCACATAATGAGAAAGCAGCCTCAGAAAAATTTGTAAACTTGTTCAAAGTCAAACAGCTTGTACAAGGCAGAGCTGAGATTTGAACCCATGATCGTCCAACTCCCAGAACCACCTGTCTTTCTTGTTGTACAGTACATCAGAGCTCAGGACATACTCAGGAAGAAATGAGAAGTTCACAGAAGCAGTTATTTTTATCTACAAAACGGTAATCTGCCAGTGACTGCTACTGGAATCCCCAATGCTATGAGTCACAACCAATGACTGCCTACTAGAGAAAAAGCAAAATTCCCTGAGTTAAGAACCTCTTTTAATTTTTTCCTCTTGCATCAGATTATGTTTTCTTATTAAGATCTGAAAATTGTGGATGTGTTTATTTGTTCATGCATTCCCAAATACTTATTAGGGACTACTGCATTCCCAGCACTCTGCCAAGCTCTTGGGGACAGTTCCCATTAGTAAGTGTCTCACTTGCTGGTGGAACAGACAAGTAAAAACAGCAATGTTCTATGGTAAGAGCAATATAAGGCTGGTGTCTCAGCCAGCCTACGGGAGTCAGAGAAGGCTCACCCTTGCCACAGGTGACTTAAGGAGGGTTTAGACTATTCTGGAAGCAAGATCCAGGTGGGACATGATGTCTCACGCCTGCAATCCCAGCGCTTTGGGAGGCTGAGGCAAGAAGATTGTGTGAACCTAGGAGTTCAAGACCAGCCTATATAATTTGGCGAGACCTCGTCTCTACAAAAAAGTAAAAAAAAATTAGCTGAGAGTGGTGGTATGTGCCTGTACTTCCAGCTACTTAGGAGACTGAGGCAGAAGGATTACCTGAGCCCAGGAGGTCAAGGCTGTGGTGAGCTGTGATTGGGCCACTATACTCCAGCCTGGGTGACAAAGTGACCCTGACTCAAAAAAGAAAATAAGACACACGGTCCAAACTCAGTCAGGCAAAGAAGTGTGAGTGTGTGAGAGTTTGCGTGTGTGTGCGTGCAGGGCACATCGTACAAAGAAATGTACAGGGGAGAAGCAATATATTTTCCTTAGCCATCGTAAAGTTCAAGTCTTAGAACCCTATGACAAGACAGATTAACAAGAGAGAAACATATGAACTTGTGTAATAGGTGACATAGTAGTCTTCAGAAAGGAAGACTCAAGGAAACAGGAAAAACTATGTATTTTTCTGGTCTTGTGTTTTTCTGCTGCTTTGGGCTCCAGTTTCCTGGCCTTTTTCTTCCCTGCAATCTAGAGCCAAAATGATTTTTCTAAGACATCACCTAGTCATGTCACTCACTGTTTTGCTTAGAACTCTTTGTATTGTTGCCATCAGAATGTACTTTAATTTCATGAGCCCAAGCGGCTGTGTCTATTTCACCAATCTTATCCCTGCCCTTCTCCCAATTCTTTTACTTCTTTAGTGTTTCTTAAAGTGTGGTCCTTGGACCATCTCCAAGACGTATAAAGATTACAGATTCCCGGCCCTGTCTGAGGTCTATGTAATCGGCAACAGATTTGTGCAGAAGTATGACCAAAGAACAGAAGGGTATATCTAACGGTAACACGCTGGCGGGAGCGAAGCAAAGCCTGTTTGTTCAGATTTTTCTTGGTGTCTTTGAGGATAAGGACATCATTTCCCGCTGGGTATAGAGAGGACCCCTCTGGAATGAGGTCTTACTACCTCATTTTTAGGTCTATGGCATCTATTTTCAGGGAAAATCAGCTGGGTTTCATGCCCTGCTTCAGGGGAGAAGGGGCAAGGGGACTTCTAGATTGGCAGAAAAAGATTTCTGCTGTTTTTGCCAATGCCAAGGTGCCATATTTGAGGGTAGCATATCCTGAACCCTGTCAAGGGCAGGAATAAGAATGTGAGGCACTGAAGAAATCATTTGGAAAGGCCCTGGCAGCTTTCACACTTGCATGTTGCCTGAGAATCATCCCAGACCTTGTTAACCAGGCAGATGTCCTACTTTCATGGCTGCAGATTCCATAGACCTGAGACAAGGCCTGGGAATCTGTAATCTTAATAAGTCTTAGAGATGGTCCAAGGACCACACTTTAAGGAACACTGAAGAGGCTGGGTACGATGGCTCAGCCTGTTATCCCAGCACTTTGGGAGGCCGAGGTGAGAGGATTGCCTGAGCCCACAGGTTAGAGACCAACCGGGACAACTTGGTGAGACCTCATCTCTACAATAAACAAAAAATTAACCAGGCATGGTGGTGTGTGCCTATAGTTCCAGCTACTCGGAAGGCTGAGATGGAAGAATTGTCTGAACCCAGCAGGTTGAGGCTGCAGTGGCCGGGAGTGTGCCACTGCACTCCAGTCTGGGTGACAGAGTAAGACTCTGACTCAAAAAGAAAGAAAGAAAGAAAGAAAGAAACACTGAAGAAGTAAAAGAAGTGTGGGAGAAGGGCAAGGGATAAGGTTGGTGAAATAGGCAAAGGCATGGCCACTCGGGCTCATGAGATTAAAGTACATTCTGATGGCAACAATACAAAGAGTTCTAAGCAAAACAGTGAATGACATGAGTAGTTGATGTCTTAGAGTAATCATTTTGAGCCAGGCTCCGTGGCTCAGCCTGTAATCCTGCGCCTTTGGGAGACTGAGGTGAGTGGATTGCCTGAGCCCGCAGGTTCGAGACCCGCCTGAGCAGCAAGACCTCATCTCTACAATAAATCAAAAAATCAGCCGGGCATGGTAGTGCATGCCTGTAATTCCGGCTACTCGGAAGGCTGAGGCAGAAGGATAGCCTGAGCCCAGCAGGTCGAGGCTGTGGTGGCCATGAGCGTGCCACTGCACTCCAGCCTAGGTGACAGAGTGAAATGAAACAAAACTGGACATGGGGTGAACATGAAACTGAGGAAATCCAGTAAAAATATTGCTAGTAAATTTTAAAATCTTTTTAAGCTGAAAAAAATTAAAAAGAAAGTCATATTTGATTTGGTTTCTGAAACTTAATAAGTCCATTAAATGTCATGACAGCTTCCTAAAATGAGGCATTCTAACCTCAGGTTACACATCGGTCCCAAGCAAAACTCTTCTGTCTCTGGATTGTCTGTTTGCTCCTTCTAGCACCATTGGGTGCCTTAAAAGGGGATAATTCACCCTTTGTACCCATGGGGAAAAAGAAATGAATTCTCTATCCTGGAGGAGGCTCTCAGATTTCTTCCAGAACTATGTGAGCGCACTGTCGACACTTTAGAATCCATCTACAAGTTGATGCTATATACTGGACACTTTTAGAATTTAAATGATTTGGATTAGTGGCTCACACATAAAGGTAAATGGATAAAATCTACTTATATTAGAAATAGATGTGCATTTAGAAGTTTCTTGGAAATAGAATAGTATTGCATCTGGAGGGGCAAGACTGTTTTCACATGATTACCTAAGAAAAGAACATTAGAATTTGTAAGCCAGGCTCTAATGCCCTGACATGGCCACAGACTCAACAGCAAACAGGATAAAACCATGGTTATGGAGTAATAACTGGCACTAAGAATAAAACAGACTCATACCTGGAAAGGTCTCAATTATACCTTTATGAGTCAGACCAGTCATTCTGGTTAGCCCATTGCGTAGTGATAGCACCCTGGCCAGGCTGGCACTCACAGAAGATCTTTTGCTTTGATCTTAGCAACTGAATGTTGTCCCACGTTCTAAATTTACTGAGAGAAAATGACAACCATTTGCTTGTCTTCAAGAATATGTCGGTTGCGCTCATTGATTAAAAAAAAAAATCTTAAAAATCTGGCTTGCAAGACACCTGCTCTTCTAATCTCAAACTCTCAAGCAAGAACTGCAATGACTTGATTCTGTTTTGTTTTTTTTTTTTTGAATTGGAGTCTCACTCTGTTGCCCAGACGGGAGTGCAGTGGCCGCTCCCGGCCACCACAGTCTCCACCTGCTGGGCTCCGGCGATCCTTCCGCCTCAGCCTTCCAAGTAGCTGGAACTACAGGCACGCACTACCACGCCCGGCTAATTTTTGATTTATTGTAGAGATGAGGTCTCGTCAAGTTGCCCAGGTGGGTCTCGAACCTGCGGACTCAGGCAATCCACTTGCTTCGGCCTCCCAAAGTGCTGGGATTACAGGCTGAGCCACTGAGCCCAGCCAAGAAGCATTTTTATTTGACTGGGGATTCTTACTGTCTCCTAGGATGGAGTGCAGTGACACGATTACAGCTCACTGCAACCTTATCCTCCTGGGCTCATGCAATCCTTCCACTTCAGCCCTCCTGAATAGCTGGGACTATTGAGTGTTTACATGTTTATTTCTTTTTTTCTTAAGTGAGAAATCGCAATTTATTGAGCGGAGAGAAAAGCTCCCAAAGTGGGAGGGGGCCCGAAGGGGTTGCCCTATTTTAAAATTTTTTTTATATAGATGAGGTCTCACTATGTTGCCTAGACTGGTCTCAAATTCCTGGGCTCAAGTGATCCTTCTGTCTTGGCCTCTCAAAGTGCTGGAATTATAGGTGTGAGCCACCATTCCCAGCCTTTCTCTCAGTTGATGTGAAGAAGATAGTAGCTGCTCACCAAAATCTTCCTCAACCATAGCAATAGAGTTGTGACCAGAAGCAGTTGCCTAACCTGAAACTAAATATCCCAGCAGCCCCTGCAGCCCTTTGTGGCCATCTGACTAATTTTTACCTATAAAATATGAAGAGAAATGGAGTGTACTAGTCCTGAGTGTAGACCTTTAAGAAGGTGTCCATATTCTTCCCCTACTCCCTTCCTCTAACAGGACCAACAAGACATCAAGGCCCTGGAGAAGCAGAACCTCAGGTGGAGGAGCCTGGGGCCATGAGTGTCCATGTGGAAGAGAGCTGCTGCTGACTTGGAATATTCACCCTATTTCATGAGCAGTGGACTTCTGTTGGGTTTGAGTCATTATACTTTCGAGTCCATTTACTTCAGTGATTTAGTCTCCCATAACTAGTACATTCATTTTTGTATTCTTTCAAGCATCCAATAGATATGTCATATGCCTATCACAGTATATACTTATTTAGAAGTCACCCAAAGGAGGTGAGATCTAAGTGATCACCGAGGAAAATGCCACTCAGCTCTGATTCAAAGAAGAGTTCTTTTCATCTCTGTGAGAAGAAATAATCATAACAAACTATCTTTGGTAATTGAAAGCAGAAATTCTGGTTAGCAACAGCCTTGAGACAATGTGGTTTGGGTTTTGATCAGCTTGTGGCTTATGAAGGTTTGCTGTATGGCCTGTCTCTGCCTCATCATAGACAGTAGAAAGAAACTGAATTTTATTCTACCTAAAGCCAGAATAAGGCTGCTTGCCTACACCAGTTTCCTCTAGTTTTGAATTCTCTCAGGTGTATGTCTTCCTGGAAGGATTCCTTGACCACCACCTTCTCGTCACCAATGGCTGGATGAGATGTCCCTTCTCTAAGTACCCCAAGGATTCTTTGTAAATTTCTACCATTGTTCTCACTGCACCAACCCTCGGCCTCATGGCCAACCCCACACCCCTTTGTGTGCTGTTGAGTGCAAGGAGACTGTCTTATTCACCTTGTGGTCCCTCTGCCTACTGCAGTGACTGGCATACAGTAGACAACTCATTAATGATGGTTGAATTAATGAATGAATTTAAGGGCCTTACAGGATGATATTTCTCTCTTTACTCTCACAGGAGTCAATGTCATAATAGTCATTGCTAACATAATTTCTTTCAGAATCTTTTTTTTCTTATTTCTATTACTATGCCTCATTATTCTCTACTGGTTGAGACTTCCACTGCCTTTGCTGACATCAGCTAGACCTATTTGCCATCTTAAGATATTTCTTTCAACAAGTCCTCTGGATTATTAATTTTTAACATTTTCAGTGCTGTATTATAAGGATTGTCAAGAGGTGGGACTGAGGAGTGGAGAGTCCTAGGTCAGAAGTCAAGACGCCATGAGTCTCTTTCTCTCTTCAGGCTTCGATAAAATGCCACCAAGAAAGGCCACTGTAAAATGATAGTGTGTGAATTAGAAAACAGTAAACTGTAGCATCATGCTTCAGACAAGATGCAACCTAGAAATAACAATAAATTCTAAAACAGACCAAAGCAGAGCTTGGGGTCTCTAAGGAAAAGAGTTTGAGAACCATAAGCCTGGGTAATCTCAGAGGTCCCTTTTACCTGTAAAAGTCTGTGGTTCTATGTAAATTAATTACCCTGCATTTTTGAATCTGTAAATGTCGTGATCATTGATACATTCAACTGTGTCTCATAATGAATAGTACTGTGTATTCGCTGTGATTCTAATAAAATTATCTTCTGTTGACATAGCATTTTACAGGGTCATTTACAGAGGCAATGTGGTATTGGGGTTACTAGCATGGACTTTGGAGTAAGATACAACTGGATTCAGTCCTGATACCTTCATAGGGTAGCTGTGTGACTTGGGAAGGCTACTTAACCTCAGTTTTCCTCACTGCAAATGAATAAGAGAATGCTGACATGACTGACTGATAGAAGGATGAAATGGGAAATGGTACACAGAGCATACAGCATGAATCTGCTTGTGCTACATTTTCCATGAAAATTGTTGAATTTCACATTTATTATTTCATTTAATCCTCACAAGACAAGTGTTGCTGCTGTTCTTTTTTTTTTTGAGCTGTCTCACTCCATCGCCCAGGTTGGATAGCTGTTGTTCTTTGCAGGAAAAAAAAACAAGGAGACTCAAAGCAGTGAAATGGCTTGTCAAAGTTTAGCCAAGGAAGATGCACCAGTGGTTTTTCCACCACCCCATTCAGAGTTTAAGTGAGAGAGGGAGCCAAGATCAACTTGGGAAGGGAAAACTGAGGGGGAAGAGGCCAGGCTGGGAGGCAACGGGGCGAAACCCTGGAGACCCAGACAAGGCAGGTGTGTGGAAGAAGGTTCCAGAGATCAACCTTACTGACCTATAATAGTGTGTGAGATGAAAATTGTTCAAGCATGGCACAAACCAGGATGTCATGGCGCCCTCTCCATCCACACGATTTCCCTGTCCACCTCAGGGACCAGGATTCCCTGCCTTGCCAGCTCAGGCTTCTGCACACAGGACAGGCTCACTGGACATTTGCTCACTGACCTGGGTCATGAGGTTTCTCTCTTTATTCCCTCCCTCTCATAATTGGTAGATTTTTCTTTGTCCTTAAAAACATGAGGAACAAAGGACTTTGCTGCCTCCTTCCTTAAAGCAAAGCAAAGAATCCTCCCTGGCAATTCAATCTTGTACAAAGTAATTGATTGATTCTGACAGTTACTCCATTTACTGTACTTTAAACAGCAGCTCCGTCCTCCTCTCCTCCCTCCTCCTCCTTATCCCAATGCTGAAGTCATGGTGCTTAATTTAAGCCACCATCATCATTTCTACCCACACAGCAAGCTGATATCATCACAGGCGAGCACAGCTCCAGACTACTCTAAAACAAAGAGTCAGAGGGCCAGGAAAGAAAATTAAGGAGTGAATTCACTCCTGCCTCTATTGCTCGCCCAGTCACTCACTGATTGTCCTGTTGTATTGTGGAACCCACTCTTTTACAGGAATAGCTGTGGTTCAGGCTGGACGCAGTAGCTCGTGCCTGTAATCTCAGCACTTTGGAAGGTTGAGGTGGGAGGAAGACTTGAGACCAGGAGTTCCAAATCAGCTGGGCAACACAGCGAGACATCATCTCCACCAAAAAATTAAAAACTTAGCCGAGTGTGGTGGCGTGTGCCTTTAGTTCCAGCCCCTGGTGGGGGAGCAGGGCGGGGGAGGGGGCTGAGGTGGGAGGATCATCTTAACCCAGGAGGTTGAGGCTCCTGTGATTATGTCACTGTGATTGTGTCACTGTGCTCCATGTGTCAGCTGTATTCCAGCCTGGGCCACAGAGTAAGACCCTGACAAAAAAGGAAAAAAAGAATATATATCACAACACAGTGACATAGACTGAAATTTCCTTATTTCTGTAGTACATTTCAGTGACTTTCAGTATACCTTTAGAGTACAAGAGAACCCACAGATGCCTTAGCAGATTTTTCCATGTATCAAAGTTGTTATCATTTAGAGAAAATTATAAAAACAAAGGACCAGAAGGGCTCAATAATCACAGAACAGCCTGTCCTCATTACCTGTGTGAAACCCCCGCTCCCTCACAGGGACAGCATGTTAAATCAATCGAGACTTGAGCTGTTAATTTCCAAAAAGGAAGAGATGAGTGAACTAAAATGAACGGAAGTTCCTTTATTTTCAGGTCTTTTTTACAAAGAGGTACGTTCCAGGAAGATTGCAAACCACATTATCAAATATCCTAGTTTGCAGGAAAAGATACTTTGTTGACACACAAAACTTTAGTTTTTGTATAGACCTGTTTTTAGTGTAAAGGGGTAAGAGGAATAGGTGTGTACATAGGTGTATCCAGATGAGGGGTGATGAAGGTAGGTGGGACTAGGGAGATGGGGACACATGAAACAAACAGGTAGACTTCTAGATTCTTCTTACTCTTTCTTTTCTTTTTTTTCTGAGTCAGGGTCTCACTCTGTCACTCAGGCTGGAGTGCAGTGACACAATCACAGCTTACCGCAGCCACCATCTCCTGGGCTCAGGTGATCCTTCTGTCTCGGCCTCTGTGGTAGCCAGGACTACAGGTGCACACCACCATGCCTGACTAATTTTTTTTTTTTTTGAATTGGAGTCTCACTCTGTCGCCCAGACTGGAGTGCAGTG
>NW_007247309.1:381139-397156 GCF_000164805.1 Carlito syrichta | reverse complement strand
CAGCCTCCCAAAGTGCTGGGATTACAGACTGAGCCACCGAGCCCGGCTAATTTTTTTTTTTCATAGAGACAAAGTCTCACTGTGTTGTCTAGGTTGGTCTTAACCTCCTGGGCTCAAGCAGTCCTCCTGCCATGGCCTCCCAAAGTGCTGGAATTATATAGTTGTGAGCCACAGTGCCTGGCCCTTTCTTTCTTTCTTTCTTTCTTTCTTTCTTTCTTTCTTTCTTTCTTTCTTTCTTTCTTTCTTTCTTTCTTTTTTTGAGACAGGATCTTGCTCTGTCACCCAGGATGGACTGCAGTGGCATAATCATAGTTCATTGTAGTCTCAGTCTCCTGGGCTCAAGTGATCCTCCCTTTTCAGCCTCCCAAGTAGCAGGGGCTACAGGTATGTGCCACCATACCTGGCTAATTAAAAAAATTTTTTTTTTTTATAAATGGGGTATCACTATGTTGCCCAAGCTAATCTCAACCTCTTGGCCTCAAGGGATCCACCTACCTCAGGCTGCCCAAGTGCTGGGATTATAGGCATGAGCCACCATGGCTGATCTGTCACTTTTTATTTCAGGCATTCTCCTTCCCGAGGATTTGCCTCTACACTGACTGTTGATGGGAGGAAATGCCACTTGTAATTCTTACTGATCCACAGTCCTCTTTCTTTCTCTTCCAGACCAGGTCTGAAAAAGAGGCTGCTTGAATTGCATAGACCCATACTTAGTGACTTTGGATCATGTTTGGACAATCGAATATTTGCAAGATCTAGTGAGAACTAGGGTGATAAAATAAAGGACAGCGTTTCCTAAAAGTCACTTCAAAATACCACTTAGCGGGTCTGTTCCTTGTGAACCATAATAGATATCATCACCTGATTACCTTTTTAAAGAAAAGGTACAGATTGTAGAAATCCACCGAGTAGGGAACTTGGCATTTTTCAAATAAATATTAGCTGATTCTAATTTTCCTCCTTTTTTCTCACCCTTGTTTTGTGACTTCTTCAAACTAAGAGTCCACTGCAGCTGGCTGGTGATTTGTTTCTTATCTTAAAAGATTCTTTAAATTCTCAGAATGGCCTTGAGCTCTAAACTGCTATCTCTGAGCTATTTACCAGGACTAGGAAAAGCAACTTCCCTTCTGCTGCTTGAGTGGATATGAGGGAAGAGAAGGAGTTCCTTCATTGTCACCTCCCAGAGACTGCCCACCTCCCAAAGAGCAGCTGGCCTCCTTCGAGGAGGGACTGGGATTTTTGAGATCAGAAAGATGTGTGTCCGTTCCAGCCTCATTTTTTTCTCCCCCGTCTTTCCCTACTTCCTGCGACTTGGTCTGTGAATGGGCCAGCCTTGGCGCTAAGCAAGATCTCACCAGGGCACATAAGAGAGTAGCAGCCACTTGCCATGATCCACCCCCCCACCCCCACCCCTTACTCCCCCATCGTCCATCCCCTCAATATTTTGTCTGTTTGAATCAGGGTCTCACTCTGTTGACCAGGCTGGAGTACAGTGATACGATCATGGCTCACTGCAGCCTCAACCTCCTGGGCTCAGGAAATCCTCCGGCCTCAGCCTCCCAAGCAGCTGGAACTACAAACATGCACCAACATACCCAGCTAACTTTTTAAATTTTTTTTTTTATAGAGGCAAGGTCTCACTATGTTGCCTAAGCTGGTTTTGAACTCCTAACCTCAAGCAGTCCTTCCACCTCGGCCTCCCAAATGCTGCATCCCCTCAGTTTTGATCACCCAGATCAGTCTGGGGGCAAACCCAGAAACCATGTGGCCTGTGAGATGTGGTGCTTCTTCCCCCATCTCTAGAGGGCTGCCTTCACTCTAGGGTGGGATTCTCAGCCTTCAATGCATCAGACTCCTGAAGAGCTTGTAAAAATGCCCAATCCTGGGTCTACCTCAGAACACTTAAAACCAAACCACTGGATGGGGACCAGGCAAGGGTGGTTTACAAAGTTTCAAGAATGAGGATGAAAGAGGGGGCATGGTGGCTCACGCCTGTAATCCCAGCGTATCAAGAGGCCGAGATGGGAGGAGAACTGGAACCCAGAAGTTTGAAACTAGCCTGGGCAACACAGGGAGACTTCATTTCTAAAAAAAATTAAAAAATAGCTGGGCATGGTGGCGGGCACCTATAGTCCTAGCTACTCAGAAGGCTGAGGCAGGAGTCCTGATCGCCAGAATCCAAGAGGTCGAGGCTGCGGTGAGCCATGATTACACCACTGTACTCCAGCCTGGGCAACAGAGTGAGGCCCCAACTAAAAAACAAAAACCAAAAAAAGTGAGGGTGAGGATGTGCTTCCTAATGCCCAATGCCGGTAAAGCACTTGGAAAGTCTATCCCTTTGAAGGCCATGAGCCTTCAGTGAGGGCCTGTCATGGCCGAATGCTGTCGCACAATCTCACTGAGGCCTTCTGACCTCACTCTCAGCCTTGCTTGTTTTGCCCTTCCCCAGCCCCGGGTGTGGGCTGCCTTCTGCTCAGAGTTCGCATTTCCTCTGCAGACAAAGAATCTGCTCTTAACTCCACCCAGCTTGGTTGTCTCTGCCATGGTGGCCGAGGCCACAGTGACCCACAAAGGCCTCTCTCTTATGGGCCTGACCACAAGCCCATAAGCCTCTTTGGAGCGTCTCTTGCTGAACAGTGTTGAGCATCGATGACGTGTTAGGTTCAGTGCCAAATGTTTTGTGTTATCACCACGTTTAATCCTCACAACAGCTTGTGAGGAAGTTTCATCATATTACAGTGAATGAGACAGAGATCATGAGATGATACTCTTGCCCAGGGTGCCTTACCTCAGGTTTGGTTTTCCAACACGGTTCTGGTTGATTCTAAAGCCGGAGTTCTCCCCATTGCAGAGCTGCTCCTCAGGGAAAAAAAAAAAAAAAAAGACTTGGCTTCTGCCTCCAAGTGTTCACAGTCTAGTCGGGAAGGCAGACCCAGGGGGACAAGCATGAGGTTAGAGGGAGACTTGTGCATGAGGTTGCAGGCGTGGTTGTTCACACCTGTATTCCCAGCTCTTTTGGAGGCCAAGGCAAGAGGAATGTTTCAGTCCAGGAGTTCAAAACCAGCCTGGGCAACATAGTAAGACCTCATCTCTATAAAAGAAAAAAAAGTATAATTTTTTTTTTCAGCTGGAGTCTCACTCTGTCGCCCAGGTTGGAGTACAGTGGCATGCTCCCGGCCACTGCAGCCTCAACCTGCTGGGTTCAAGTGATCCTTCCACCTCAGTCTTCCAAGTAGACAGAACTACAGGCACATGCTACCACCCAGATAATTTTTTGTTTTATTGTAGAGACAAGTTCTCACCATGTTGCCCACGTTGGTCTTGAACCCGAGGACTTAGGCAATCCTCTAGCCTCGGCCTCCCAAGTGCTGAGATTATAGCTTGAGCCATCGCGCCCAGCCTAAAAAAGTATAATTTTATTTACAAAAAAAAAAGCATGAGGTTAGAAGGAGTTTAAGCAAAAGAGAGATCAACTCAACATTGCATTGAGGACTCGGGGGCTGTGGGAGCAGGTGGGAGGGGCATGTACCCTGAGGAGTCCTGAGGAAGTGGCACCATCATAGCTCATTGGAGCCTGCGATCCTTCCACCTTTGTTTTTGTTTTGTTTTGTTTTGTTGAGTTCGAGTCTCACTCTATCACCCAGGCTGGAGTGCAGTGGCACACTCACAGCCACCGCAGCCTGTGATCCTTCCACCTCAGCCTCTCAAGTAGCTGGAACTATAGGCGTGCACCACCACACCTGGTTAATTTTTTCTTGTTTATTGTACAGACAAGGTCTCGCCAAATTGCCCAGGCTGGTCTCCAACCCCTGGGTTCAGGCAATCCTCTCACCTCTGCCTCCTAAAGTGCTGGGATTTCAGGTGTGAGCCACTACACCCTGCTGGTACTTCGATCTGAATCCCATTAGATGAGTGAAAGGTATTCAGATGAAGAAGGTGAGAACCCCAGACTCACAGTTGTGGAGCCTTGTGGGGAGGAAAGTCTTCATCAAAGACCTGCGGGAGGAGGCAGGAAGGGGCAAAAGGTGCAGATTGTCAGGCAGGCCAGACAGGTCTTGAGCCTTTAAGTCTGCTAATACATCTTGTTCCTGATCCTGGGCACTCCGGGAAGGAGTCTAAGCAAAGAGAGAACAACTCATAATTGTATGAAAGGGTGGGCAAAGGACAAGTATGACAGAGGCAGGGGGAACAGTCAGGGGGTTGTAGCACAAGTGCTGGTGGGAAGTAATGGTGGACAGAACCAAGATGTTAGTAGTGAAATAGTAGGGAGGGAAGAGAATTAGGAGCAATTCAGAAGGCCGATGCAAATGGAGCTCTTTTTTGTTTGTTTGTTTTGTTTTGTTTTTTTGAGTTGGAGTCTCACTCTGTCACCCAGGCTGGAATGCAGTGGCACACTCCCGGCCACCGCAACCTTGACCTGCTGGGCTCCGGCGATTCCTCCGCCTCAGTCTTCCAAGTAGCTGGAACAGGCACCCGGCTAATTTTTGATTTATTGTAGAGATGAGGTCTCACCAAGTTGCCCAGGCTGGTCTCGAACCTACGGGCTCAGGCAATCCACTTACCTCAGTCTCCCAAAGTGCTGGGATTACAGGTTGAGCCACTGAGCCCGGCCTGTTTTGTTTTGAGACAGGGTCTTGCTCTGTCACGCAGGCTGGAGTGCAGTGGCACCCTCATAGCTCACTGTACCCTCAAACTCCTGAGATCAAGTGATCCTCCTGCCTCAGCCTTCCAAGTAGTTGGCATAAGTACACTACCACATCTGGCTATTTAAAAAAATATATTCTTTTAGAGACCGGGATCTTGCCATGTTGGATGGGTTGGTATTGAACTCCTGGTCTCAAGCAATCCTCCTGCCTCAGCCTCCCAAAGTGTTAGGATTACAGGTGTGAGCCACCATAGCCAGCCTACAACTGGATTTGATGAGAGTCTAACTGGAGTGAGAAGAAGGAAGAGACAAGAATGACTCCCTGAATATAGGGACAGGAGCAGGTTGGGAAGAACTAATGAGTTTCTTTGGACCCGTAAGTAGAGGGGCCCAGTGGGCAGCTAGCTGATAGGAAGTTCTGAAGCCCAGGAAGAGCCTAGACTGTAGGTCTAAAAAAAGGTAGTCAACAAGGGAGTCAGTGACTTTGAAGATAAAATAAAGTGCTCAGAGACAGTGGACAGGATGAAAGCCACATCTGTACTGACCACTAGAAGCGACGTCACTTTCCCTCCAGAGCTTGAGTGCTTTTGTGACCTCCAGCTGGCTCATTCAGGACCCCGGCACCCTGCCTCATTCTTGCCAGTTTCATTGCCTGGAAGAAAGCATTCTCCTCTCCGTGCTCTCATCCACTTGCTGGTGTCCTCCATGAATGCCCAGCTCTTCCATAACCACGACTAATTCCTCTATTATTGCCGCTGCCTGGGATTTCTCCCTGGAACACACCAACATCCAAATAGGACCCCTTACTATCTCTGTGTGTCCAGTCTTTCTTTGCCCTTTGGATACTGTGTCATGAATAGACCAAGCATCCTACCGGGCCAGCCTCTGGAATTGGATTAGCCCAAATCCTATGCCCTAAGTGGGCAGGGTTCTCCTTGTTTACTCTCCTCCCTCTTTGGCTCAGGGTTGTGGCCTGACTCAGCATGTTTGACTTCACAGCCCACGGAACAGGATGGCAGGCCCCGTGCAAATGTGAAGGCTGAGACTGAAGCTGACGGAACCTTGGGTGGGTTGGGGTGAGGTGGGGAGCTCACTGTATACCCAGCTGCATACAGCAGGAAAAGAGAAAACCTTGCAGGGGCTGACAGAATGGAAAAGTAGAACACCAGAATTTGCTCCCAAGGGAGACTGACTGAGGAATACCTTAAATTAGAAGTCTTTAAAAATGTGTTAGGGATCTCTGTTGCCTTGGTTGGCTTTGGGTGTGGTTCTCTCAAACAGAGGATGATTGGTGGAGTTTTTCAAGACCTGTAATTCTACTTGTGATGAGGTAGAATTAAAGCCGAAATGTGAGTTCATAAATCGCCTAGCTGGTGAATAATAGAGTTTAAATCTCCTCAAAAAAAAAGTTAAATACGAGAGCACATTAAAATTCATAGCCATCTGCCTACGATGATCTAACTTGAAAATCGAGCACAATTAATTTTTAATCCTCGGTCAGCTTTCCCAATGCCACCTGTCCCTCTCCTCGCCGCCTCCCCCATCAGACAGTCAGTGTGTGCTCAGAGAACTCGAGACCATTTTAAATATTAACCTGAGGCCCACAACTTCAGGAAGCTGAATCCACACATACGCCTTCTCTCCTTCCTATTATTACTTGTTCAAGTCTTGCTGAATGCAGTTCTGGCAGAAAAGAAATTCTGCAAGCTAGAAATGTGGGGTGGCCTGCCCCCACATAAATCCCTTTGTTCTGTGCTGAGGAGTGAGCAGAGATATGGAAGTAGAATGTCAGCGCCGAGGTTGAGGGAAATGCCCTGTGTCAGAGTGTGCCTCCGCCTTTCTGTTAGAAGTGGGGGGTCACTGAGTCTGGGGAGAGATCTAGATGCTTCAAGATTTTCGAGTTTGGACTGCCTGACTTCCTTCCTCATCTGCTCAATTTTGGATGGGGAGCCAGGCTCGGGGGCTCAGCTTGTAATCCCGCACCTTGGGAGGCTGAGGTGAGTGGATTGCCTGAGCCCGCGGGTTCGAGACCCGTCTGGGCAACTTGGTGAGACCTCATCTCTACAATAAATCAAAAAATCAGCCGGGCGTGGTAGCGTGCACCTGTAGTTCCAGCTACTTGGAAGGCTGAGGCGGAAGGATCGCCGGAGCCCAGCAGGTTGAGGCTGCGGTGGCCGGGAGTGGCCACTGCACTCCAGTCTGGGCGACAGAGTGAGACTCCAACTCAAAAAAAAACAAACCAATTTCGGATGGGAAGGAATTCCATAAGAGAGGGGATAGGGATAGACACAGGCTTGGCAGACTAAGGCCAGTTGTCACCGGAAGGTTGGCATGATCAAGCTTCCTCTGAGAGCAGGCAGACCAGAGCAGAATCAGCTAAGTCAGGAAGCTGCCCTCGGCTCCTTGAGAGATCAGTGAACTTCAAGGGGGGCACTCCTCTGATAGAGACGCTCTGTGGGATGAGGCCTTTTTTCTGGAGGAACCGAGCCATGCATATTTTAAATGAGATTTGCTCTCCTCATCATTGGAGTGCTCATCTTCTGTGATGGATCCTCTCAGCCTTGGGGCCAGGAATACCAGCTTGCAGATCCAGGGGCTGGCAATGCCATAGATCATTGCAGAGCAGACTAGGAAGAGGGCAATAAATCCCAGGCATGTGATAGACCACACTCGGTGAAGCAGAAGCCAGAAGAGTGTGGCTACTTATACAACACTAATTCTAAACAAACCCTTGGATTGTTCACAGTCCAGGATTATTGGGCTCCTGGATCCCAAGGGCACCTAGCAAAAGTATGAAGCCAAAAAGGAGAAGACAGAGGCTCTAAAGGTAGCAGCTATCTGTGAATGCTGCCCATCAGTAGTTTCTAGAAGCTACTGGGTCTGTGATCAACTGTATTAGAACAAGTATTGCCCTGGGACCTTCTAAAGAAACCAGTGTTAACCGTTTAATGTACTAACATTCTTTTTTTTATTTTTGAGTCAGAGTCTCACTCTGTGACCCAGTCTGGAGTGCAGTGGCACACTTACGGCCGCTGCAGCCTCAACCTGCTGGGCTCAGACGATCCTTCCATTCCACCTCAGCTTTCCAAGTAGCTGGAACCTCAGGTGGGCGCCACCATGCCCGGCTAATTTTTGATTTATTGTAGAGACAAGGTCTCACCATGTGGAGCCCAAGCTGGTCTTGAACCTGCGGGCTCAGGCAATCCTCTTCCCTCAGTCTCCCAAAGTGCTGGGATTACAGGATTGAGTCACAGCGCCCAGCCCTAAAATATTTACTTTTAAATGGCCCCAGCAAGAAACCACAGAAGATTAGCTGGAGATAAGTTTTTAAATAGAAATAAAAACCTCTGACTGAAGAGTGACCCATTTTGGGAAAATAAAACTGATCCTGGGAAATGGGCCGTGACTCTAGGTAGTTTCTTTATAGTGAGTCACAAGGTAGGTGGCATTAGGGACCCAAAACGCAAAATGTCAGTTAAATTTGGGTGAGGCAAAGAGAAAGACAATGATAATTCTTTTTTTTTTTTTTTGAGTTGGAGTCTCACTGTTGCTCAGGCTGGCACGCTCACAGCCACCACAGCCTGGTTAATTTTTTTATTTATTGTAGAGACGTGGTCTTGCCATGTTGCTCAGGCTGGTCTTGAACTCCTAGGCTCAAGCAATTCTCTTGCCTCAGCTTCCCAAAGTGATTGCAAAGGAAGAAATTTAAAGTAGTCACTAAGGAAAAAGAGACTGAATGTGGTGGCTCACACCTATAATCCCAGTGCTTTGGGAGGCCAAGATGAGAGGATTATTTGAGCCCAGGAGTGAAAGGTTACAGTGAACTATGATTGCGCTACTGCACTCTAGCCTGCATGACAGAATGAGACCCATCTCTAAAAGAGAAAGAGAGAGGGAGAGAGAGAGAGAGAGAGAGAAAGAAAGAAAAAAAGAAAGAAAGGAGGGAGGGAGGCAATTATTAAAGAAAAAGAGTTATGAAGAAATTTAATCATAATACATTACAATTCTCTACCTTGTTTACATGTATATGATAAAGTAAACACATATTGATTTAATCAAAAATTATAATATAATTGTGTAGGGAGAAGTGGGGAGGGAAAGCAGAGGAGATAGCCAAAAAGTGTGCTATATTATCATTTGCCTTAGAGGAAAATAGCATCAAACTTGTTGAATCAAAAGAGAATAGGACATCCATATTATTTAAAATATGGCAATGTAGGCCAGGCTCTGTGGCTCAGCCTGTAATCCCAGCACTTTTGGAGACCGAGGCGAGTGGATTGCCTGAGCCTGTGGGTTCGAGACCAGCCTGGGCAACTTGGTGAGACCCCCCCCCCATCTCTACAATAAATTGAAAATGCCGGAGCCCAGAAGGTTGACGCTGTGGTGGCTGTGAGCATGCCACTGCACTCCAGCCTGGGCGACAGAGTGACACTCCAACTCAAAAAAGTATATATTTATAGCAATGTACAAATGCCAGAAGAACAAGACTGAAGAGAAGGAGAAGGAGTGGGAAAGAACTGCTGAATTTCATTAGTGTTTAATACTACTGAACTTTTAAAATTATATGCATGTATTCATTAAAAAATTTTTTAAGTGATCTTTCTCCAAAACAACAAGACAGAACCTCTATGGGTTCCTGGAGAAAAAGAAAGAAAGAGAAAGGAAGGAAAGAAGGGAAGGAACGAGGGAGGGAGGGAGGGAGGGTCTTTATGGTTAAAAGTGTGTTGAAAGGTAGGTTAATTACTTTTTTTTGAGTTGGAGTCTCACTCTTTCGCCCAGACTGGAGTGCAGTGGCGCAGCATCAACCTGCTGGGCTCAGGCGATCTTCCCGCCTCAGCCTTCCAAGTAGCCAGAACTACAGGCTCACGCTACCATGCCTGGCTAATTTTTTATTTATTGTAGAGATGAGGTCTCGCCAATTTGCCCAGGCGGGTCTCGAACCCACGGGTTCAGGCAATTCACTCACCTCAGCCTCCCAAGGTGCGGGATTACAGGCTGAGCCACCGAGCCCAGGGGATGCAGGTTAATTTCAAGTTCCAAATACATTGGTCACTATAGGAAGGCATTAGAATCAAGAGTAAGGCTGAGGGGCAACCCCTTCGGGTCCCCTCCCACTGCAGGAGCTTTTTTGTCCTCTCAATAAATCCTGCTTTCTAAAAAAAAAAAAAAAAAAAAGTAAGACTGTGAAGAAGCTCTATGACATTGATGTTGCCAAGGTCATCACCCTGATTAGGCTCGATGAAGAGAAGAAGGCATATGATCAACTGGCTCCCGATTACAATGCTTTGAATGTTGCCGACACAATTGGGATCATCTAAGCAGAATCCAGCTGGCTAATTCTAAATATATATCTTTTCACCATAAAAAAAGAGTAAGGTCTAAGAACTTAGTTGATTTAGACACAGTTTAATGACAAGTAAGTTTAATAACAAGAGTACTTAATTTGTACCTAGATCTTGCATTATTTTAAACTTGGTTGTTGCTTACATATTATAATAAAAGTCAATGAATGAATGAAAACTTCCTCAATTAGAGGCCCAGGCAAAAGGATTGCTTGAGCCCAGGAGTTCAAGACCAGCATGGGCAACATAGTGAGACTCCCGTCTTTACAAAAGATCCAAAAAATTAGCCCGGTGTGATAGCTCATGCCTATAGTTCCAACTTTTGGGGAGGTTGACGCAGAAGGATCGCCTGAGCCCAGGAGGTTGAGGCTGTGGTGAGCTGTGATCATGCCACCACACTCCAGCCTGAGAGACAGCGAGACCCCAACTCAAAGAAAAAAAAAGGACAGAAACATACTGAGTAGATCATGTTCTATATACCCACTTCTTTAACTGCTCATTCAGGAAGAGGCTAGCCAGTGGGCCTGTGCATCCATAAACAGACATCATTATTATTCATCAAGTGCCAGCTACCCCAAGAGCAAGTACATTGAGTAGGAAGAATGAATCATCTTCCATGATACTTGAGACTGTAATAGTCCTGTATTCAATCCACTTCTTTATTCCCAGCTCTCTTTTAGAAAGGCCAAATGTAAAGGAGACTGCCCAAATATATCTTTTGATGGCAGTTAACACCACTTAAGTAAAGAGGCTGTCACCGTGAATGAATGACAGTATTAAGTAGAGCGCCTTCACCCTTTAACACAGGGTTTCTCAACCTTGGCACTATTAATATTTTGGATCAGATGATTCTTTGTTGTGGGAGGATCTAAACTGCATCACACGATGCTTGGCAATATTCCTGTCCTCTACACACTTGATGCCAGTCATACCCCTTGCTCCTTCCCCAGTTGTGGCAAACAAAAATGTCCAGACTTTGACAAATGTTCCTAGTAGGGGGTGGGAGGGACTGCAAAATTTTTCTCCAGTTGAGAACTGCTCCTCAAACACATTGTTTTTCCTGGCACCCAACCGATGCTCAAAATGAGTGAATCTCTCCTGAAAGAGCTGCCTTCTATCTGGAGTTCACCTATTCTAGCTCATCAAAGATTTAGACTTAGTCTATATTATTAAATCTGCAGCAAAGAACATCTAAACAGTGATTAAAATTTATTATACCACTCTGCATCTGATATCTGAGACATGTTAAGTGAGAAGGTTCTCCCTAAAGTATAATTAGGCTATGTAAATTACCTAAGTATTTTAAAATCTGAAATAAAATTGAAAATGAGAAGAATCCGATTCATCATGACATCCTGACATGCTGGTTAGATATTTCTCCAGGGAGGGGAATCTTGCTCCCAACTTGTTCGTCATCTCCACCTCAACTGTGTCTGCATTGACTTTTAAGAAACCTGGAGCCGAACCCACAAGGGGTCTGAGTGGGCAAAAGGCACTCCGGGGAGGATCCCCTGGCCAGAATGAGGAGGACTGGGTCTGGGACATAAATAGCTGCTTCATCATCAAAGCATCCTGCCCAAGAGAAGGCTTTCATGAGAACTCAGCTCATTGTGTGAAAATTCAGATGACTGAACTATAATTAGCTCCATTAGTCAACATTTTAATTCATAGGATTCTGGCTTTGATGTGCTCCTTTCTCACAGAATCAAAGCTAATAATTCTGGACTCATAATTGGGAGCTGAGTGCCAGCTTGAAACATGGGGAGCTCCTCATCTCCTTGGCAAGGCCTGCTTCCGAGACTGCAGCGTCCTGACCATACGTGTTTAGGAACCTGGCACAGGCACCTTGGCCTTGCCCTACTGCTCCTTGCCTCATAGAACGTCTCCTGGGAACTTCCTCTCCTCTCTGTGAGTCATGATCCAGTCTTTGGGTTCTAGATTTTCTGTGGTTGACATTAAACTATGGGGTGAGCACCTCCAAAGCCTAAGCATGAAACAGGTGCTCCATGAATGTTTTTTGGATGCTGCTAAAAAAATGGTGGAGTGGATGATGGGTGAATTACTGTCTTAGTCCATGTTCTGAAACAGAATACTACAGACAGGTCATTTATAAAGGTTCATGGGAAGTCTAAGATCAGGCAACCATGTGTGGTTGGCTTCTGGCGAGGGCCTCATGCTGCACTTAATGTGGCAGGGAAGTGGAAGGGGAAGAAGAAGTCATGTGCGAAAGGGGCAAAACATGAGGGACAGCCTCACTTACTAACAACTCACTCTTGAGGTCACTAGTCCAGTCCCATGAGAGCTAGAACGCATTCTCTCAAGAATTAATTCAGTCCTATGAAAGCAGCATTAATCCCATCTAATGATCTAATCACCTCTTAAAGTCTCCACTTCCCAACAATGCCTCAAAATGCCCCACCAGGGACCAAATTTCCAGCTCATGAATTCTTGGGGACACACTCAAACAGTACTTGCCTATCAAATAATCACCCTCCCTGTTTCGGCAATAAAACCTGATGGAAACAAACAACTGTGGGTCAGGGGTGGCTCACACCTGTAATCCCAGCACTTTGGGAGGCTGAGGCGGAAGGGCAGTTTGAGCTCAGGAGTTCAAGTTTGCAGTGAGCTGTGATCAAGCCACTGCTTTCCAGCCTGGGCAACAGAGTGAGACTCTGTCTCAAAAAACAAACAAACCAAAAAACAAACAAACCAAAATAATCAATGGCAGTAGTCATGTTCCTCTTGGTCAAACACAAGCACATGATATGATTCTGGTGAAAGAGATAAGATGAGAAGTCTGCTGAGGGGATTCCCAGAAGGATTTTCTTGCTTAAAAAGGTGGACAGAGTGGGAGGCTGAGGTGAGCGGGTTGCCTGAGCCCGTAGGTTCGAGATCTGCCTGGGCACCTTGGCGAGATCTCATCTCTACAATAAATCAAAAATTAGCTAGGCGTGGTAGCGCGCGCCTGTAGTTCCAGCTACTTGGAAGGCTGAGGCGGAAGAATCGCTGGAGCCCAGCAGATGGAGGCTGCGGTGACCAGGAGTGTGACATTGCAATCCAGTCTGGGCGACACAGTGAGACTCCAACTCAAAAAAAGAGAGAGAGAGACAGCCCTCTTCTGCTGTTGGATGTTGTGTTTCTATGTTGCTCCTAGAACTGTGCTCATCTCCACCATGAGGAAACTACCTGGAGACAAAGCAGACAGGTTAAGGACTGCAGAACAGAGATGGAAAAAATGTGTGGTCTCCATGATATTGTTAAGCTATGACTCAGTCAACCCTGAGACTACCTCTAGATTTCTTCTTTCTTTTTTTTTTTTGAGTTGGAGTCTCACTCTGTCACCCAGGCTGGAGTACAGTGGCACGAAGACAGCCACCGCAGCCTCGACCTACTGGGCTCAGGCAATCCTTCTGTCTCAGCCTTCCAAGTAGCTGGAACTACAGGCACACGCCACCATGTCCGGCTAATTTTTTTGATTTATTGTAGAGATGAGGTGTCACCAAATTGCCCAGGGTGGTCTCGAACCCGTGGGCTCAGGCCATCCTCTCACCTCGGCTTCCCAAAGTGCTGGGATTATAGGCATGAGCCACTGTGCCCGGCCTAAATTTCTTATTGTTAGGCCATTCTCAGTTGACTTTTCTGTTTCTTAAGTGATTAACCAGATCTTTTTGTATAGGAGGGATTTAGATGAAGGGCCGGCTTGGTAGGAATTTGATGGTAACAGTTACTGCTTACTGAGTACCAACCACGCAGCAGGACCCTATACACATTGACATTCATTCTCACATAATTCAGCGAGGTGATTTTTATATGTGCATTTTATGGATGAGAAAATGAGGCTCTGAGAACATAAGGAAATTTACATACATCACCCAGCATGATGTATTACAACACAATTAACCCAGATCTAGTCTGACTCCATGTTTTTTTTCTGCATCCCCCCCTGTCCTTAGCTTTCCAAAGACACAGTGGAAAAGATGAGGACGAGCACACTGAGGACATCTAGTTGGCTTGATGGTATGGGACAGAAGACGTAAGGGAACAGAAATCCAGCCTACTGAAACTGCCTGCCAGGGTAGCGAAACCACAGTCCTCCCCCAAGGCAGCTGTTACCAGAGGTCCTAATGCTGCTTCTAAGTAAGAAGGAAGAAAGGGAAATACCCTCAGACCTTTTGATGTCGGGCTCCAAATTGGTTCTGAAACCTTGCCATCACATTTGGAATTGGTGAAAGCTAAAGTCCAACACTGGCTTCTCTCAAGCAGTTCCCACTGAGGGAAATCCTCTCATATTTATAACACAGTCTCTGAAGACAAGATTTAAAAAAAAAAAAAAAAAAAAGCTGTTAGGCCGGGTGTGGTGACTCATACCTGTAGTCCCAGCACTTTGGGAGGCCAAGGCAGGAGGACTGCTTGAGCCCAGAAGTTCAAGACCAGCCGGGGGAACATAGCAAGACCTCATCTCCACAAAAAGATTAAAAAGTTAGCTGGGGGCCAAGCTCAGTGGCTCAGCCTTTAATCCTAGCACTTTGGGAGGCCATGGCGGGAGGATTGCATGAGCCCAGGGGTTGGAGACCAGCCTGGGTATCTTGGTGAGACCTCGTCTCTACAATGTATCAAAAAATTAGCCAGGCATGGTAGCACACACCTGTAGTTTTGGTGGAAGGATCGCCAGAGCCCAGCAGGTCAATGCTGGGGTAGCCATGAGCATGCCACTGCACTCCAGCCTGGGTGACAGAGTAAGACTTCAACTCAAAAAAAAAAAAGTTAGCTGGGAGTGGTGCCATGTCTGTGGTCCCAGTTACTCAAGAGGCTGAGGTGAAAGGATCACCTGAGCCCAGGAGATCGAGGCTGTGGTGGTCTGTGATGGTGCCACTGCACTCCAGCCTGGGTGACAGAGTGCGACTCTGATTAAAAAGAAAAAAAGAAAAGGAAAACAAAAGAGAGCTGTTTCTTGGATTTGCCTCTCCCTTCCCTGATCCCTCCCCAAAGTATTTCCCCCAAAACACAAGATGGCACCCAGTAGAGACAGGGAACAGTAGTGCTAAGATCTTGGGACTGACCTCTGCTCTCAATGCTGACCCTAGTTTGCTCAAGAGAGGACTGATTCTGGTAAAGGCTTGGAAAGTGTTGTAGGGTGGGTATTGTTTTCTGGAGACTCTGCAGGACACACATGGGAAACGATGGCGGTTTCTTCAGTGCCTGTCAAGAAACTTGCCTCACCAAGGAGATTAGTAAATCCCATTCCTCCCTGCTTCCACCTTCTTCCTTTGTAAACAACTATGGCAGTTGACCATGAAAACCTAGAAATGGAAATGAAAACCCCAAATGACTCTATGAAAAAGATACCTGCACACATATGTATATTGCAGTATTGTTCACAATAGCAAAAACATGGAACTAACCACGCTGCACATTGAAAGAGGACTGGATCCAAAAAATGTATATAGACACGATGGAATATTATGGAACCCTAAAGAAGGACAAAAATTATGAACTTTCACAGCAATTTGGATGGACTTAGAGGCTATAATACTGAGTGATGTATCACAGAAACAAAGAACCGAGTATCACATGTTCTCATTCATAAGTGGACCTTGAACAATTATCGTACACTATAAGAAAAGGATTGGCAATAGTGGGAAACTGCAGGGGGGGCTGGGGGGAGGTGGGGAGGAGAAATTTGCCAGGGGAGGGGGGCACACAAGTGTACCTGCATAATGAACATTTGTATACCTAACCCTGAATTGTACCCCACATCTTTAAAATAAAAAAATTTGGCCAGGCTTGGTGGCTCAGTCTGTAATCCCAGCACTTTGGGAGGCCGAGGCGAGTGGATTGCCTGAGCCCACGGGTTTGATTCCCACCCAGGCAACTTGGCAAGACCTCGTCTCTACAATAAATCAAAAGTTAGCCGGACGTGGTAGTGCATGCCTGTAGTTCCGGCTACTTGCAAGGCTGAGGCAGAAGGATCGCTGGAGCCCAGCCGGTCGAGGCTATGGTGGCCGGGAGCGGCCACTGCACTCCAGTCTG
>NW_007247309.1:368341-381119 GCF_000164805.1 Carlito syrichta | reverse complement strand
AAAAAAAAAAAAAAAAATACAATCCCAGTTCTGAGCCAAGCACGGTGACTCACGCCTGCAATCCCAGCATTTTGGGAGGCTGAGGCAGAAGGCAGGAGTTTTACATCAGCCTGGGGAACATAGCCAGACCCTGTCACTATTAAAAAATAAATAAATTTTTAAAAGAATCCCAGTCCTATTGCACGATAAATTTACAAGTATAAGCCAGGCTAGGTGGCTCAGCCTGTAATCCCGCGCCTTTGAGAGGCTGAGGTGAGTGGATTGCCTGAGCCTGCAGGTTCAAGACCTGCGTGGGCAACTTGGCGAGACCTCATCTCTACAATAAATCAAAAAAATTAGCTGGGCGTGGTAGTGCGTGCCTGTAGTTCCAGTTACTCGGAAGGCTGAGAGGGAAGGATCGCTGGAGCCCAGCCGGTCGAGGCTATGGTGGCCGGGAGCGGCCACTGCACTCCAGTCTGGGTGAGAGAGTGAGACTCCAACTCAAAAAAAAAAAGTACAGCACATAAAATTTTTTTAAAAAGGAAAGGAAACCTAGAAATGAATGTCAGCACCTGACTGCCATGAGCTCCCAGGGCTGCTGGGTGAGACAGACTAGAGACTACCCAGGACCATCGCCAGGGTTTCCCTTAAACCCCTGCCCCCCCCTTCTCCAACTCCCATCAGCCTCATGCATCTATTGCCATCCAAAGCTGAACATTTCTTCACATTTCCTGAAACACTGCAAAGAACCGGTAAGCAAGCTCATCTCTGCACACCATACGCCCCCAGAGCTCATTGGTGTGATACACTGAGAAGCCTGAAACAGCAGGAGGAGACCCAGGCCTCCTGGACTCATGAGATCTATGGAAACCGAAGAGGAAGGGAAGTCAACACACACACACACACACAAAGAGGGCGTCTGGAGGCCCATCAAGCGAGAAGTCATCTTGATTTTCCTGTGGCTGGTCCTGTACCTGTGCGGAGCACGGTTCGCTCAGGGAGGGAGGCCTCGGAGCAGTTGCTTTCCTGATTTCCTACTCATATCAGGCCAGACCTGAGCAGGAAACAGATGGCACACTCAAATTGGGCAATTTGAGGAGAGTTGAATAAAGGGGCTGTGGACCAAGGTGTCGGCAGGATGTCGGGAAACCACAGGGGAAGTGCAATAAGTAACAGCCACTTGGCCACCCCAGGCCTGAAGGGGTGAGGGGAGGTGCAGTGGTCAAAACTTGTGGAGTGTGCCTGCATGTTTAGGGCCACATGACAAGAGCTGTGACCATGAATCAAAGGAAGCAGCCAGCCCAGAGGTGATCTCTCAGGTCTCTCATGCTTCTTCCTTCTTTTGATCTCCTGCCTAGAACACCCGCTGACTAAAGACAACTAGAAGCCAAAGGGTATCCCAGCCCATTGATAGAATCTGTGGCATGAAGCAGAGTGGAGAAGGTTTGAGAGTGGATCTAGAAGGGGAAACAGAAGAATCCAGCATACTAACTATTTAGGGTGGTGGGGAGACTAGGGCCCCGAGCCAGGCTGCCTGGGTTTAAGAACTACCTCTGGTAGGGCTTGGTGGCTCAGCCTGTAATCCCAGCACTTTGGGAGGCCAAGGTGAGGGAATTGCCTGAGCACTTTGGGAGACCTCGTCTCTACAATAAATCAAAAATTAGCCAGGCGTGGTAACGCGCCTGTAGTTCTGGCTACTTGGAATGCTGAGGCAGAAGGATCGCTGGAGCCCAGCAGGTCGAGGCTATGGTGGCCGGGAGCATGCCACTGCCCTCTAGCCTGGGTGACAGAGTGAGACTCCAACTCAAAAAAAAAGAACTACCTCTGCCTCTTACTTGTCATGTGATGCTGGGCAAGTAACTGAACCTCTCTATTTATCAATGTCCTCATCTGTAAAATGGGGATAACAATGCCAACCTCAGAGTTGTAGGGTTAATGTTTCATTTGTCTCGTTTAGAAATCACATAGGTAATGCATTTGGCGTACATAGTAGGCACTCAATAAATGCTGAATCCTTTCCTCTCTTCCTTTCCTCCTTCAGGTAAATGTGTGGGCCTAGGCTCCTGCACTTTGTATGTGATACTGTGACATACACTGGTACATTTTGCTTGACTGGTGGTTGAAGGGCCCACTCCTTGCTTGGAGGCCTCATAACTGCTGTAACAGATCCACCCAGGCTCGGCGCCTGCAGCAGACACTATGGTTTAAGGAGTTCTTGCTGGGATGGTTGACATGGTTCTATCTCCTATCATGGGTGGTTGCAAGGTTTCTAGAGTGCTTGCCTTATGGCTTATGCTTTTTAAAGTGAGACATTTGGGTTTTTCTTGGCTCTTTTTTTTTTTTTTTTTAGTTAGGGTCTCACTCTGCTGCCAGGTTGGAGTTCAGAGGCACGCTCATGGTCACAACAGTCTCAATCTGCTGGGCTCAGGTGATCTTTCCACCTCAGCCTTCCAAATAGCTGGAACCACAGGCATGCACCACCATGCTCGGCTAATTTTTTGATGTATGGTAGAGATGAGGTCTTGACAAGTTGCCCAGGCTGGTCTTGAACCTGTGGGCTCAGGCAATCCTCTCCCCTCCAATTTTAAAGACTGATTAAAATATTTTAAACATTTCATATAACCATGAAAAATACAAACTTTTCATTGTTTGCTTTCTCTCTACTTGCTCCTCCCTGTAGTAAGGATGGATCAGAATTATCATCAGGTTCTCAACAAAAAACTTCTGAAAAGGTGACTTCACTGATGATAAGTGGACCTGGGGGCTATTTCTTCCTATTCCCAGATGCGAGGAATTCAAACTGGGTCCAAATGCTTGTCCCTGCACGCAGCTCCTGATTCTTGTTGCCTGAATCCAAATCCCTGCCCTTCAAGGCACCATTTGACCTCTGAGCAAGCAGCTTCCTTTCTCCTCTTTCGGCCTCTCTCAGCCTCCAGAGACCCGAGTGTCTCTAATGTAGGGCTCCTGTTCTCTGCCAATCAGCTCGGCAGTTGTCTCCAGGCCCTGCTGTTCCCAGCACTGCTCTTAGGTAGATGCCACAGCGAAGGAGAGACATATGCGTCCAAGCCACTTATCTGGCATCATCCCTTTTCATTGCAATGTCTCTCTCAACCCTTCTCTCCTTCTGTCCTTTACCAAAGGAACAAAAAACTTCCCATTCCTATAAACTTGACTATACTCAAACTCCACAGTGGCAGGAATTGTTTTTCTGTTTTTTTTAGTTGGAGTCTCATGCTGTCACCCAGACTGGAGTACAGTGGCACACACCCGGCCACTGCAGCCTCAACCTGCTGGGCTCCGGTGATCCTTCTGCCTCAGCTTCCAAGTAGCCAGAACCACAGGTGCGCACTACCACGCCCGGCTAATTTTTGATTTACTGCAGAGACGAGGTCTCGCCAAGTTGCCCGGGTGGGTCTTGAACCCACAGCTCAGGCAATCCCCTCGCCTCGGTCTCCCAAAGTGCTGGGATTACAGGCTGAGCCACTGAGCCCGGCCAAGGAATCGTATTTTTTAAAAATGTTTTTATAGGCTATATTGCCTGTCTGAGTCATTGACACAGAATAGGAGCTCAAGAAATGATCGTTGAATTGAACTGAATTGAATTTTCCTTCTCTTCTTGCCTGCACGAAAACCACCCATCTTTTCAGGCTAGTGAGATCACTGGGTGAATCGCGAACCACTTGAGGGAGAGGGATTTTGGCCTCTCTGGGAGTTGGTTTCTATATGGCGGCAGCCCAGCAGCAGGTAAAAGGATGAGAAGGAGAGAAAGAAACCAGCACTTTTAAAAGTCTGAGACTCATTTATTTTTAACTTTAATCTATAGAAGTAGTTGTTCTCTTTCTTCTCCTTACCCTGGGCTGTTTTTACCCCCTTCTTGTAAAGACTGAGAAATCTTGAGAGATTTTATCTGTTTGTTTTGCTTCTTGAAGAGTCAGAGACAAACCCCCAGCTCTTTCCACCCCTCATCTACCAAAGCTGGCACCGGAAGAGCAGAAACCCTACTGCTTTTGATGATTTTACTTAAAAAGTAGGCAGGGCCTGGAGGTAAGAGAGTGAGCCAGACCTCCCAGCTTCTCTGGGCCTCAGCTTTTCTCATCAGCAGCTGGGTAGCTGGGAGTAATCCATAAGGAATCGTGGGTGCTTGTTGCTGTTGGGATGGAGAGTTCCAGTGTGTGAAACGTGTGTCCTAAGGCTCTGATCCTTCAGATCCAATTCCTGGGTGAGAACATCCCAGGCAGGGGCCTCCCAGGCCCTAAGCTAAAAGGTGTCTTCCCACAACCACTCTGGACGCAACTAGACCACGTCAGTTGCCTTCCTTTACCCTCCAAGTCCCGAAGTCCAAATACTTTCCTGCTCAGGACGGTAGTCACTTGACTAGGGGAAGGAGAGGTCAAAAGGCAAGACTCCCTTGGAGGTTCTCAGCTGGCTCTGGCGATGCCTCCCAGACACTTGTACCACCCAGCTTTCCTTCTCTCCCCAATTAACACCACTGTCATTCAGGCTCCCAAACTCAAGTGACCCCAAAAAGCCCATAACGGGGAGCAAAAAGCAGCTTTCCCGCCTCCTAAAGATGAAATTCCAAGTGTTTGCAAAGAAACACTCCCCGCAGCAGAATTCCTTTGGCCAGAAGGACATCATACTTGTCCGGAGGCCCACTAGGAGGACCTTTTGCCAAAAAGAATGGGAAATCATTGGCCCAATTAGCATCCTGTGATCTTAGATCTAAAAATGACCCGGAGCCGGGTAAACAAGGTGACGTCAGCGAGCTGGGCAGGGCGCGGCTCTCTACCGCCACCTCGAGGACAGCGTCCTCGATGGCGCGGCGGCTCCGACCTGCTGGGAAGCGTTCCTGGGACCCCCTGGAAGGGAACTGGGGACAACTGGAGGTGGGGGGCGGCTGGGAAGATGCGGGGGGAAGGGAAGTCGCACACAGAGAGAGGAAAACAGCTCCTTGGAGACCTCCGCCAGAGGAAAACGAGGTCTGAGTAAATCCAGGCCGTTGGATGTTAGTTACTGCGTTGTCCTTGCTGGCTTCTTCCTGGGAACATTCCTTTTGTAAAAGGAGGCAGACAACAAGAACTCTCGCCAGAAAAAACTTTGGCTCACACCGCGTGGCGACAGAATCCTCAGGGCTGGGCACCCTGGATGGAAACAATTCTCCATGGAGGGAGAAGCGGTGGCCTGGCTAGGCTAGTTACAAAGGGTCACAGGTTTTTAAGTTGTTCTTTGGGTGGGTGGGGGGGGTCGTGCAGGAGTGTCATAGTCCTGGGGGGGTATGGGGGGTGGCGTGCAGGAGTATCATAGTCCTGATTTGCTTTCCAGGCAGGCTGACGTGAGAACGAGGCTGCGGAGCTTTCTGCCCTACACAGACAGCATGCTGGGAGATGCCCCAGAAATGTGCTGGGGGGAGGGTTAGGAGAAGGTCAGCTGTGTGTTTTTCCTTTCTCCCCCTGTAGGTAACTCACAAAAGAAAAATGAAGAGTTGTTTTAAACCTGATAAAAACAAAAACAAACCCACTTTACTTTGGGGTCAACCCGTTTTTGCTGCGCTGCAAAACCACCTCGAAATCTCAGTGGCTGAGAACAAGCAGCATTTCTTTTGCTTGCCAACAGGCCTGGGCTTCAGCTAGGCTAACTGAGTCGGGCTGGACTCCAGGCTCAGGGTCCCACTTAGATCTACACCCCCTTTCAAGTCCTGGAAAGGGGCCGTGAAGGAACAGTGGCTACCCTGGGCAGGCTATTCTCATGGCAGAGCGTGGAATGTTCCAGGCCAAGTCAAGCCAGGCAGACACATTTGAGGCTTTTGCTTATGTCATATCAGCTGATCTTCCATTAGCTAAGTAAGTCACATGGCCAAGTTCAACACTAACTGGGGCTGGGAGGAGTGCAAAGTCCCATGGCAAACTGTGGATATATAATTCTTTAACAGGCAGTAAAGAACAGGGAATCATTTTTGTTTGTTTGTTTCTGATTCGGAGTCTTACTCTGTTGCCCAGGCTGGAGTGCAGTGGCATGCTCACGGCTACCAAAGCCTCGACCTGCGGGGCTCCGGGATTCCTTCTGCCTCAGCCTTCCAGGTAGCTGAAACTATAGGCATGCACCACCACACCAGGCTAATTTTTTTTTTTTAATTTTAATTGTAGAGATGAGGTCTCGCCAAGTTGCCCAGGCTGATCTCGAACTCCTGGACTCAGACAGTCCTCCTGGCCTCCCAAAGTGCTGGGATTACAGGCATGAGCCACCACGCCTAGCCTGTTTGTTTGTCTTTTTGAGCCGGGGTCTCACTCTGTCACCCAGCCTGGTGTGCAGTGGCACAATCACAGCTCACTGCAGGCCTAAACCTCCTGGGCTCAACTCCGAATACAGCATGGGCAAGTGGGAATTTATAGCCAAGGAGCAGGGTGAGGGCAGGGTGCTGAAGGCAGGCCAAGGTGATCAGATATCATCCAGAGTACAGAGATGAAAGGCTGATCAGATATGGAGGGTGATTGGGCATCAGGGTAGGAGATTCTTGCTATTAAATTGACTTAGCTGGGCTCTTTGCTAAAACTGAATTTTACAAGGAAATGCACAGACAGGCCCAGAGGAAGATTCTGAAACCTAATAGAGTTTGGCCAAGCAGAGAATCTATGTCAGCTCACCGGCCAGGATTAAGTCATGTCCCCAAAGCCCCAGTTGAAGGAAGCTGGGGAGCCAGTATGTGCCATTCACAGCCTGTCTCCTGGGAGGAGGTTCCTGCCAGCAAGCAGGGAGGGAGGGGGAACGGCCTCTTGGCGAGGCAGCCAACAGTGTCTGCTGTGAGGGCTTGGGTTGACATCATGAGATCCGCATTCTGAAATTTTTCCTCTGGCTGCCGAGTTCTGCACATGCTATTGTCTCTACTGTCTACACCTGCCTCTATCCGTTTCTGATTGATTCCTACTCACCATCCTTCAAATCTCAGGTTAAGAATCATCATTTCTGGCCGGGCTTGGTGGCTCAGCCTATAATCCCAGCACTTTGGGAGGCTGAGGTGAGTGGATTGCCTGAGCCCGCGGGTTCGAGACCTGCCCGGGCAACTTGGCGAGACCTCGTCTCTACAACAAATCAAAAATTAGCTGGGTGTGGTAGTGCGCACCTGTAGTTTCAGCTACTTGGAAGGCTGAGGTGGAAGAATCGCCGGAACCCAGCAGGTCAAGGCTGCGGTGACCGGGAGCATGCCACTGCACTCCAGTCTGGGTGACAGAGTGAGACTCCAACTCAAACAAACAAACAAACAAACAAAAAATAATAATCATTTCTTGGCTGGGTACAGTAGCTCTCAGTCCTATAATCCCAGCACCTCGGGAGGCCAAGGTGGGAGGATTGCTTGAGCCTAGGAGTTTGAGACCAGCCTGAACAACACAGTGAGATCTCGTCTCTACAAAAAGTAACATAAAATAAATTAGCTGGGCATAGTGGCATATGCCTGTAGTCCCAGCTCCTAGTGAGACTGAGGTGGGAGGATCACTTGAGCCCTGGAGTTCAAGGCTGTGGTGAGCTGTGACCATGCCACTGTACTCCAACCTGAGCAACAGAGTGAAACCCCAACTAAGAAAAAAAAATTTCTGCCCAGAAGCCACTTCTTACTTCTTCCACACTTGGTTGGCCGTTCCTTTTTATTTTTTATTTTTTGAGTTGGAGTCTCACTCTTCACTCAGACTGGAGTGCAGTGGCCGCTCCCGGCCACCGCAGCCTCGACCTGCTGGGCTCCAGCGATCCTTTCTACCTCAGCCTTCCGAGTAACAGAATTACAGGCGTGCGCTACCAAGCCTGGCTAATTTTTGATTTTATTGTAGAGATGAGGTCTCTCCTGCCCAGGCGGGTCTCGAACCTGCGGGCTCAGGCAATTCACTCACCTCAGCCTCCCAAAGGCATAGGATTACAGGCTGAGCCACTGAGCCCAGCTGCTATATGTTTTCATACCATCCTGAATTTCTCCTATCAGAGCTTGGATCATGACTTATTTATTTTTTGTTTTGTTTTGTTTTTATTTGAGTTAGAGTCTCACTCCGTCACCCAGGCTGGAGTGCAGTGGCGTGCTCACAACCATCCCAGCATCGATGCAACATGAATGCAGAGTTGCCTAATAAGTACTTTTAGTTTCCTTTTATTATTATTATTATTTTTTGAGTCAGGGTCCCACTCTGTTGCCTAGTCTAAAGTGCAGTGGTATGATTATGGTTCACTGTAGCCTCAAACTCTTGGGCTCCCCTTAACTGTACCCCACAACATCATAATAAAAAATATGGATTATATTAAAAAAAAAAAACTCTTGGGCTCAAGCGATCCTCAGCTTGTCACATTGCTGGGACTGCAGGTACATGCCACCACACACACCCGACTAATTTTTTACTTTTTGTAGAAACAGGGTCTTGCTGTGTTGTCTGGGCTTGTCTTGAACTCCTGGGCTCAAGCAATCCTCCTGTCTTGACCTCCCAAAATGCACCTGGCTTTAATTTCCTTTTGATTCATTTTAATCACAAACTCATTCTGAGACCTCCATTGATTATATTATGTGTTCAAGGACACAATACCTGTGTCCATGACTAGTCTACTTTGTGACATTCTGTTAATCTCGGAGCAGGGTGTACTCAAAACACCCTGTTCCAGAGAGGCAGGAGTCATCATTGCGGGTATCACCTGTGGAATGAAAACAACAGGGAGACATTCTTTGAGGAGGTCATATGAGGTATTGAGAATAGTGTAGGGTACTATTGCTAAAACTGAATTTTACAAGGAATTGCACAGACGGGTCCAGAGGAAGTTTCTGAAGCCTAATAGACTTTGGCCAAGCAGAGAATCTATGTCATATGAGGTATTGAGAATAGTGCTAGACTTGAAAATCAAGAAACTGGGCTTTTCTAGTCCTGATTCTACGAGTATTTGAGTTTGAGAATATCGGCAGGCACCCACAGCCAAATTCCTTTAAAGTCTTACCCTGTAGGCTGGGTGTGGTGGCTCATGCCTGTAATTCCAGTACTTTGGAAGGCTGAGGTGAGAGGATTGCCTGAGCCTACAGGTTTGAGACCAACCTGGGCAACTTGACAAGACCTCGTCTCTACAATAAATCAAAAATTAGCCAGGCATGGTAGCGTGCTCCTGTGGTCCCAGCTACTTGGAAGGCTGAGGCGGAAGGATTGCCGGAGCCCAGCAGGTCGCCTCGGCCTCCCAAAGTGCTGGGATTACAGGCTGAGCCACGGAACCGGCCACTTAGTATTGTTTTTTAAGTGAAGTCACTTTTTAACCTAAAGGTTTACAGCAGTCCCATACTAAAACTAAAACAGCCCTGTATATGTGAAATCATAACTTTGATGTGCCAGCTATGCTTTTATGCATATCAAAATAAATACAAGTCCATTAACATTTTTTTAATGTATCTGGGCTGGACAAGATGGCTCATACCTGCAATCCCAGCACCCTGGGAGGAGGGAGGATCACTTGAGCCCAGGAGTTGTTCCAGACTAGTCTGGGCAACACAGTGAACTTGTCTCTATTTTTTTTGTTGTTATTAATTTTAAAAATAACTTTAAAAAATGTATCTGTGTGCTCCCTAAACTGATTATTTTCCATGTCCTCGATTGTGTGCAGGCTAGGCTTGGGGAACCCCTGAGCTGCATGGTAGCTAAAGCCACAAGGATTACGCATATGTTTCTTCCTTTCCCTCCCTCTTGGCTTCCATTCAGATTCTATCAGCGTCCAGCCCTGGACACCAGACCAGGTCTTTGCATCTATCCTCAGCAAAGCCTTGCCCTGCAGGTAGTGACCTTTAGCAGAGCTAGGCTGGAAGTCGTCATCCGAACAAATGGTGGCTGACCTGGAATGTCTTTCTAACTCAGCGTCTCACAGCCCAGCCTCTGAAGATGCTACAAGAGCAGTCCAAGCCAAACCTGCTCATCTCTCGCATTCCGCAGCCAAGAGTCCAAATGCGGCCTTGAGAACCTCCTTTGTCTTCTCTGGTGTTCTCCCTGATGCCTTCCAGGACCACACATACAGGTCTGAGCGCAGAGGGATGTGACTAGGTCTTCTTTTGTTCACGTTTGATGTATAAGCGTCTTGGCTGATTGTTTCAATGTCAAGTTGAACTGATTCTGTACCAACTGGTTGGGTGACATGAAGTACATCACTAAATATCTCTGAGCCTCCGTTTCCTCCTGTGTAAAGTGAGGGGTTAGGTTAGTGATCTCCCAGGTGTCTCTGGCTATAACATCCTATTGTGCTGAACAGTTTGGGAACCATTGCACAATTCTTCATTGGACTCCTTCTTCAAGCCCCTTGCCCACTGATTTATAGTATTGTTTGTTCTTACATGTGAAAGTTATTGTGGTCATCATATGTAAATGTTCTACGGCCGGGCTCAGTGGCTCAGCCTGTAATCCCGCACTTTTGGGAGGCTGAGGTGAATGGATTGCCTGAGCCCACGGGTTCGAGACCTGCCTGGGCAGTGAGACCTCATCTCTACAATAAATCAAAAAATCAGCCGAGCGTGGTAGCGCATGCCTCTAATTCCGGCTACTCAGAAGGCTGAGGCAGAAGGATCGCCGGAGCCCGGTAGGTCGAGGCTGCGGTGGCCAGGAGCGGCCACTGCACTCCAGTCTGGGCGACAGAGTGAGACTCCAACTCAAAAAATAAATAAATAAACAAATAAATAAATAGTAAATGTTCTATGGATGTATTATACTGTGTCATAAATATTGCAAATATTTTTCCCACAATTGTTGTAGCCTTGTTATTCTCATGTCTTTTGCGGTGGAGACATTTTAACTTTTTAAAAAGCCCCAATAGACAGTCTTCCTTAAGGAATACAACTTAAAAAGACTTTCCTTAGTCCAAGAGTAGGAAAGTATTTACTCAGTTTATCTTCTAGCACTGATTCATTTATTTTTAAATCGCAGACTCTTTGAAATATATTTTATATGAGGAATGAGAGAGAGGTTCACCTTCATTTTCTTTTTAAAATGGGTACTCCAGTTAATGAATGATTTATCTTTTTTTCCCACACAGATTTGAAATACATCATCTTTAGAAAATATTTTTAAAAGCACTGTGTTACATTGTTATAGTAGTAAAAGCTATTGACAATCACCCTGTGGTACATTTTTAACTGTTGTACTAATGGAATTATTATTTTTTATGTATTTATCTTTAGAACCATAGCAACAGTATTTACTCCTAACCTCACTACAGTCATTTTAATGCATTTAAAAACTTGCTATTAATGGTCACTATAGTGACGTGTATAAAAGCTTCAGAAAGAACAGATTTCCTTTTCCTATCATAGTAATTAGTAGTGATAATCATAGCAATTAGTAGAAGTACAATATGAATCATGATATGAAAGAACTCCATTTCTGTGCCTTTGAAGCAAGTCAAATTAGGACGTGGGGAGATTATTCCCGAGACCAAGGTTCCTGCACAAAATTGGAAAGTTAGAGACATTTCCTCCCCAGGTTGCCCGCTCCCTACTCCAAGACCCCACTGTTCTCTCCTTCTCACTACCCCCCCCATCTCTTAGAATCGACTGTCAGATTTTCATTCACACTGAGGTGTTGATGACTCGATGCTGTCCAACACAGCCATTCTCATTAGAATGTGAGGTATGTGGAAATTAACTTGCTACTGATAATAAAGTGCTGCAGTCTGAAATAATTTACTTTTTAATAAATCTGAGTTAGGCCAGGCATGGTGGCTCAGCCTGTAATCCCAGCATTTTGGGAGGCCAAGGCGAGAGGATTGCCCGAGTCCGGGGGTTCGAGACCAGCCTGGGCAACTTGGTGAGACCTTGCTCTACAATAAATCACAAAAACTAACTGGGCATGGTGGCGTGTATCTGTAGTTACAGCTATTTGGAAGGCTGAGGCGGAAGGATCGCCTAAGCCCAGTAGGTCAGGGCTGTGGTGGCCGTGAGTATGCCACTACACTCCAGCCTGCCCGACAAGAGTGAGACTCCAATTAAAAAAAAAAAAAAAAAATCTGAGTTAACTTAATGTTTCTTCTGAAATGAATCCACCTGATTCTTATTTGCATGCTTATTCTGTGGGAGAAAAAAAGGTGTGCTAGTAATTGTAACATCTTTGTCTAACCTGTAGGTATGTAATGATGTATCATTAAAGCCTTGGCCACTTCAAGTTGCCTTGTGAGTTGAGCTTATATAGTTGCTTTTCTTTTCTTTTCAATGTTGCCCAAGGATAAATTTTTAATAAGCTCATCAAATATATACTGCAAGCGTAGAAGAATGAGACTGGAAACATTTTTTTTTAGTAACCTACAAAAATTATGATCAATTCAAAATTGTTAAGAGAATAAATTTCACATGTCCTCACCACAAAAAATGATAAGTACTTAACAGATGATGGATATGTTAATTTGCTTTATTTAATTATTCCACATTGTATTCACAAATCATAACACCACTTTGTACCCATAAATATAGTCAATTATACATTGTCAGTATGTATTATTTTAGTATACATTGTAATAAAATAATACACAAATAAAATGATGATTATTTAATGAAAGATAATGACACAAATGAAGTGTACACTAGTATTAGTCACACTGGGTACTCAATAAATATTTGTTGAATGAACAAATAAATGAGTATTTAAAATATTAAAATCTGTGCTTAAGTAGTTAATAAAGAGGACTTGAAAATATTTTTCTGAACTATTGAATTACTTTATCATCTGTGGTGTAAGAACAATGGTTTCACAAATATTTTTCTTTTTTTTTTTTTGAGCTGGAGTCTCACACTGTCACCCAGACTGGAGTGCAGTGGCTG
>NW_007247309.1:366876-368321 GCF_000164805.1 Carlito syrichta | reverse complement strand
CGCCTCAGCCTTCCAAGTAGCTGGAACTACAGGCGTGTGCTACCACGCCCGGCTAATTTTTTGATTTATTGTAGAGATGAGGTCTTGCCAAGTTGCCCAGGCGGGTCTCAAACCCATGAGCTGAGGCAATCCACTCACCTCAGCCTCCCAAGGCGTGGGATTACAGGCTGAGCCACCAAACCCGGCTCACAAATATTTTTCAAAATAAAGTTTCTTTTTACAAATTCTTTTAAAATTTATCTTTGCTTTTCACCATAATATTGTTTACTTTTAGGAGCAGAACATAAGTTCTAAGTGACAAGATGAGGAATAGATAAGAAAACAGGAGTATTTGAGGGTATAAAGAAGTAACAACTGGCCTCTTAGTCTTGCATAGAATCCCTAGCCTCAGGATTTTTACCACGTAAAATACCTTTTTTCTTTTTTTTTTTTGAAACACGGCTACGGCAGCCTTCACCTGCTGGGCTCAGGCTATCCTTCCACCTCAGCCTTCCAAGTAGCTGGAACTATAGGCACACACCACCACACTCAGCTAATTTTTAAATTTATAGTAGAGATGAAGCCTCACCAAGTTGCCCAGGCTGGTCTCAAACCCCTGGAGTCAGGCAATCTTCTTGCCTCTACCTCCCCAAGTGCTGAGATTTACAGGCATGAGCCACCACACCCAGTTCATGTAAAATACTTTTAAAGATACATATCTACTTTTTTTTGTGTGTGTGAGTTGGAGTCTCACTCTGTCACCCAGACTGGAGTGCAGTGGCCGCTCCCAGCCACTGCAATCTCAACCTGCTGGGCTCCAGCGATCCTTTCGCCTCAGCCTTCCAAGTAGCTGGAACTACAGGTACGTGCTACCACGCCCAGCTAATTTTTGATTTATTGTAGAGATGAGGTCTCGCCAAGTTGCCCAGGTGGGTCTCGAACCCGCAGGCTCAGGCAATCCACTCACCTTGGCCTCCCAAAGTGCTGGGATTACAGGCTGAGCCAGCGAGCCCGGCCCATATCTACTTTTAAAACATTTTCTTTTCTTTTTCTTTTTTCTTTTTTTTTTTTTTGAGTCAGAGTCTCACTCTGTCGCCCAGGCTGGAGTGCAGCGGCACGCTCATGGCCACCCCAGCATTGACCTGCTGGGCTCAGGTGATCTTCCCGCCTCAGCCTTCTAAGTAGCCAGAACTACAGGCGCACGCCACCACTTCTGGCTAATTTTTTCATATATTGTAGAGATGAGGTCTCACCGAGTTGCTCAGTCTGGTCTGTAACCCCTGGGCTCAGGTAATCCTCTCGCCTTGGCCTCCCAAAGTACTGGAATTACAGGCTTGAGCAACCACATCCGGCCTAAAAACATTTTCAGCGGCCGGGTTCGGTGGCTCAGCCAGTAATCCTGCGCGTTTGGGAGGCTGAGGTGAGTGGATTGCCTGAGCCCGTGGGTTCATGACCCGCCTGGGCAG